>NW_008824591.1:1387615-1397792 GCF_000699105.1 Pygoscelis adeliae
GGTGAGTGCCTCGTCCGATGCTCCTGCAGAGGCACGTCTCTTGCCCAGAGGAGTCTAGCTGTGGGTGGTTTCTTATTGATTGGTGGAGAGAAAAAGGAAAATGTAGCTTTAGAGGAGCATTTCTAGCTAGCAAGTCGTCACGGAGGAGAAAAGCTCCTATATCAGTAGTGGGCAGGAAGAAGACTTGCTTTTGAGGACAAGGCTTGCAGGCCTGACAGCACAGGGGACCTGAATTATTTATCCTTTGAGGAGTTATAACCATGGGAAGATGGAGAAATTTTTACCAAAAATCTACTAAATTAATATAAAGGACTTTTTTTTCTATTTTCATGAAAATTCAGAATGGCTGAAAAAGACTGAAATGTTTTTTTCAGGCAGAGTAAGCAGCTTGTAGCTCTCAAGAAGATCTGGTTTTTAAACTGAGGTCTTTTTTTTTTTTTCCCATTCTAAACTTCATTTAAAATGTTATTCGGGAAAATTGCAGGGTTTGTTCTTTCCTCAATTTCCAGGAACAAGCTATGTTGCAGGCAACTTCGTGGTACTGAGAAGCATTTTTCCTAGACTAAAGGATAGGGATAAACAGCCCACTCAGAGCATTGCGCCAAACATTTCCTTCCCAAAACAGAAGCTAAATACACAGTGAGAGACGGCAACTCCCACCGAGGTCAGCAGGAGGCTGGCTATCATGAAATCCAAATTTGCCCAGCGGTCATATCTATCAGTTATATTTTAATTTAGTGTGCTACTGTCCTGGGTCTGTTCTGCCTCTGGATGAGCCCAGAAACCTTTTGAAGTGTTTTATTCATGATTGTGGTGCAGAGCACATCTTTCTCCACCTGATGCTCTTCCCCTCTCTCTCCCCCTTCCTGACCACTCCATTGGTCCTTACCACAATAAACTGACATTTTTTTGGCTTGCTGTGTTCCCTGGGGGATGCCCTGGTCCCTTGCTGGGACCTGGTTGGGAGTCAGGTCAGAAAGCCTCCAGGAGCGTTGGGTTTTGGGATGCATGTGCAAAGATGGATTTGAATATATACATTGTGGAGAGGGATTATTTTAGCCATTGTAATGAGGCTATCTCAAAGATAGATCGAGTTTTTGAAGTAGGAGGAACCCATAGGACCTGAGGAACTTGCCGTGTATTGACAGCCTGCAGACATGATAAACAAGTTGACGTTGGAGGAATCAATTCATTTTAATTTGGGAGCAAGAACGGGGAAATGACTGAATTATCTCCTCTCATAGGGATGGTCCCAGCAGCACCACAGAATTGGATTTGTTGTTAACTTTTACAGTTACTGTTTTATTGTCTGTATTTTGGGGAAATATATTGAGGACACCAATGGCTGCACCTCACAAGGGAAGCATATGGGAATAATAAAAATAATAGCTCTTTTCAACTGTAGATATTGAAGTATTTCATGAGGTTGGTTTTCTTTGCCTTACAAACAAGCTACTTGCCAATGTTACCTCAAATTTGGTGGCATGGAGCCACAGAGTTGTTGCCTCAGTTTCCCTCCTGCTGTTGCAGGCAGCAGCAGAGGAGGATGAGGACTCATCGCTCGGACTCACCCTGTGCTCTGTCCATGGATGCTCCGGCACATCTGCGGTAGCTCTGTGGCCTCTTTGGTCTATTGTTGACCCTTATCAATGCATGCAGCATTAATACCATAGGCAGGGTGGGAGTATTTATCTCACGGGAATTGGTGCCCCTTTCAGCTTCATTTGCAATCGCCTGCCTCTCCTTGCAGCCCTTTGCAGAGGGATGAGGAGAGGATGCAGGCGAGCAGTGCTGTGGCATCGTTGCCTTGGGAGCCGGGAGAAGGACGAGGCAGTCAAAAGCAGATGAAATCCCACCCCGTCTGTGAGGAGCAAATCCAAACATCTGCTCCTTCTGCTCTTTTTCTGTCCCCTCTAGGCAAATTACAGGAGCCTCTGCCACAGCAAAAGGCTTTTAATCAAAGCTAATTACCCACTTCAAACATTTTTTCAGGGGTCTCAGGGTCAGTGCCGCTGACAATGTCCCCGTGATGGTGCACATCCTTGGCTGTATTTCCCCTGAGCAGAGGAGGAAAGTGGGCCATGGGCTTTGATGGCAGCCCTCTCCTACCCCACGGAGCAGGTCTCCATGGAGAAACCACAGGAGAGGGCTGATGGATTGCTCAGTGAAATGGTGACATCCAGTAGTTCGGCTTGGAGGGTTTAGCGATGCTGGCTGACTTAATTGGATTTTGGTGTGACACAAATCTGTCCAGTCTGGAGCAGGGGAGAAAATTAAAGAAATCAGGGGCTTTCTGCCTTACGTTTCCTTGAGAGCACTTGGCAGAGCACAACTCCTGCTGTGGGCATGATGCGGAGAGGATTTTGTGCTGCTGGTGATGATGATCAAGCTGGGGCCAAGTGGGACGGGTGAAGCATCCCACAGTAACGTTTCTGGTTTGTAAACTGAACCAGTGGCTCCAGGGGCCTGTCAGGAATATACCCTGTATAAGGCTAATGCTGGTTGGGGTTACCAATTCCCTGCATAGGAGTCAGTAGGGGTCTGGTTGGTTAACTCTTTAGGGAAAGGCAGGTGGATGTCAGGTCCAAATTCTGCTGCCCTTTGAATGTATTTTGACCTCTGGGTCCTTCTTACACATGCTGCTTTAACTGCACAAAATGTACTATTAAAGCAACCATACCGGATCAGAAGGCCATCCAGCCCTGTGCTGTGTCTCCAGCAACAGTCACAAGCAGATGCCAAAGAAAGGGCAAGTCCATCCATGCCAGGATCCATGCCTGGCCGTGCTGCAGACGTACTGTGTAGCCCAGGCAAGTTTCCACACTACACTCTTGCTCTCCCACTCCCATCTCCCTTACAGGACACAGGGCTTCTTGACTTAACTGGAAAATGTCCCATGTGCTGCAGATCCCGGGTCCAGCCCTAGCCCTATAGGATTTCAGCATGGAAATCAGTGGGAGCCGATGGGATTCCTCAGTCTGAGGTGTGCTGGAGAAGCCACCTACTGATGTCACTGGGTTTAGGACATGCCCTTGACTTAGCAAATCCTGGAAGCACTGAACACACGCTCTTGAAGTGCAGGGGAACTGCTTGAACCAGGGCTGACCATTAGTGGCCTTTCAGCTCCCTCTGCAGATATAATTACAGCAATGTTTCCATGACCAGATCAATTCACTCTGTCTTGGACATCTTTTCCCCCATGGTGGAGACAGATAAAGTTTATAAATGCCTCTGACAAATCAGCTCAGTGGAGGCTGAGGGATGGGAGGCTCCCCTGTTCTCCATGCACATGGCTGGACCAGAAGCACAGGCTGTTGCCAGCTTTGCTCGGTTCGTGGTTGCCTCTTGCCGTGCTTCTGGCACCCTGAGGTGCCAGTCGGCAGAAGATGGGTTGTTTCTCCTGCCTAAGCTGCCGGGCCCAGGGAGGCAGGGAGCACACAGATGGTGCGGGCAGGGCCTGCCGTCTGCCTGATGTCTTGCGTCAGCTGTGCTTTTGGAAGCCTTCTGCAGCACTGCCCTTGAAATGCTGCATGGATGCTCGTGCTGAGATCTGTTCTCTGTTGTTAGTGCCAGAATTTGGCAGCAGCCCCAAAATCCCCACTCCTTGCCTGGTCTGCAGCGGTGCCCTCCCTGGGACGTGTCCTGGGATGGCAGTCCTGCAATCACCCAAGCAAGCAGTAGCAGAAGTTGCAACCATTGCCTTCAGCAATGGGGTCTTGTCCCCTGCTCTAGACAGGGATAACTGCTGTTGACTGAGATCAGTGTGCCGCGGTACTTTGGGTCAGGGCTGGGGCTCTCTCCAAGGAGGCCAACTCATGATGGTAGGTGTTCACAGTGGGCTTGAGGTGTTCCCGTCCTGCAGAGAACTGGTCTGAGAACCCCACAGTTCATTACATGGGGATGCCTGCGGCTGGTTCAACTGCTTGTGCAATGCAGCATTTTGCATTTTCTTTCCAAGGAGAGCAAATGGCTATACAAGGTATGAAGCAGTGGGATATAGAGCCCTTTGCCTTCCACAGGAGACATCCTACTTGTTGATAGCCTTCCCTTTCTGCCTCATGGTTTTCTTGACCTAACATAACCTAAGATGATCCATACTAAGTCAGACACATGCATATATCCTGCAGTGGATCCTTAGGGAGGAGTAAACAGGACAGAGATATTCAGGGACCCCTCTCTTAGCAATGCCCCGTAGCATGTTCTGCTCTGCGAGGGAGGGAAACACTGGAAATACATTGCAGTGAGTGAAAGCAGCTGCTCCAAATGATGTCCAGCTCCGGCCATCACGTCCAAGAAAACTCAAACAAAGACTGAGAATCTGGAGAGAGGAGAAGAGTGATTCAGCGAAACCTCTTCTGTAAAAGATTAAGCAACTGAAAGAACAAATGGTGAAAGCATACAAAAAAGAGGAATTATCCAAAGACAGGGAAGTTTTGTTCCTCTGATTGTGGGTACATGGGCAAGTACCTTTAGCCATGAAGTTATCAAGCAGTAATTTCAGAGCTCCTCTGAGGCACTATCTACCCCATGGCAAAGACTCAGGTCAGGGAACTTATCAGCACCTGATGTGACACAGGCAGAAGGAGTTCAGCTTGATAAAACTAATTGCACAATCCAGGTTCACTTCAGGAGCAAAACCAGACTTTCTAAGAAGCAGTTTTGTGCTTTATAATGAAATCTTTCATGTCCGTTTGGCTTCTGGCTGTCTAGGTGGCTACGACCTTGTGGAATTTGAAAGGTGCTGAAGATGTGGGCTCATCACAATTTACTTTGATGCATCTTTTACAGCAAATTCAGCAGAAATACTTCCAGATTTTCTCCCTTCTAATCTCCTTCTCCTCTCTCCCTGTCTCAACTTTACGACCATAGTTGTCATGTTGATTTTGATAACATGATCTCTACTGTTTCAATAATGGAGAAAGGGGGGGAAAAGTGCATTTATTGATATTATTTCTTATGCGTCCTGCACTGAGATTAAGCTTTGGCTGGAAAACCCTATCCTTCAGCCTAAATGTACTGTTCATATCTTCTCTGGGATTCACAGGGAGAACTTGCAGCAGGAGAGGGAAATTGCACAGTAATATTGAGGCTGTTATGAGTTTGATGACCCTGTGCTGATAGATGACATTAAGTATGGGTAATATGTGTGAGATTGATATAAAGTCAAATACAGAGAACCGAATGTTTCAGTTTCCAACCCAAAACCTTTAGCTCATGATGAACCAGGGAGATGACCTTTAAAACATTCCTGTTGCTAAGGTGGAGATGCTTCTCTGATTGCGTGATGTCATTTGTGACACACAGCTGCTCAGAAAACTGGGATAAGTTTTGACTTAAACTTAACATGCTTTTAATGATGATCCAGACCAAGGCATAGCCTGTGAGCATGGCACTGGGCTGGGTCTTTGCACCGCGGTCTGGGCTGTCACTGGTGCAATATCCCACGAGTCAAATGAGGCAAAGCTTGGGAAGGAACGACAGGCAGACAAAAGCCACAAGCCCTGAGCTTTTTTAACCTCCTTGGATTCTCCATCCTAAGTAGGTCCTGCCTTGAGGATTATTGATCCCTTTGGGTGCTGAGACCTGCCTTGTTCAGGACTGAGGCATCCCTGCTCTTCTTTTCTGGTTTGTTTGTTTGTTTTTTTCCCTAAAACTTACATCAGAGTAAAACCACTCTTAAAGCACAGTGATGCTCCTCTAGGAACAGTTCTCCTGACTCCCATCTTGTATTTTGCTACACAGGTTTTCTATGCAGGCTTTGGCAGGTGAATGGAGGTGTGGCCCGGCTGCCACTGCCCCTGGCTTTTCTTTGGGTGAGTTGTTCTCTGGAGACAGACTGAATCTCTCTTATGAATGGGATAAGAGCCTGAGAAAGGGAGGAAGCAACCAGAGCTCGCTCAGATCTGTCTGCAGCATTAGCCAGCAGAGAAAAAGGGTCAAGAAAGAGAGAAATAAAGAGTCCGTTCTGCCTGAGATGTTGCTCCAGATGTGCCCGGTTTCACAGATAAATCTATTTTAAAATATTGTCAAGCATCATTAGGGGTAAGGTGAAAGGTTGCAGGTTTGCACCAGAAATGTGTTTTTCCTCTCAGTCCTCTGCTAGTTCCTGAACCCTCCCTGAGGACTAAGTAAAGGAGCCTGTTTGGGGCACAGATTTAGCTGCAGTCTAGCAGATGGCATGGAGACAGCCTTTGCTAAAATAGTTGGATGCAACAGCTTAGCTGGAGGATTACAGGGAGGGTTTCCTTCCCCCCTTTTGAAAGCTGTCACTGTTTCAGCTGCTTTATAACTACTTTGGTCATGAGGGTGCACTGTGGGAAGGGTGGCCTGTCCTTGGTGATGGTGGACAAGATCCACTGTAGCCCTAAGCCCCAACCATGTGGCTTTTCCTGCCCTGCCAGGACATGGCTGCAGCTTCACAGATTTTTGCTCTATTTCTCCATTTACCACTTCCAGATTTGGAAATGACACAATTGTTCAGTGAACAACTCCAAACTTTAGGGAAACTGCTTCTCTCCCAAATTCATTCCTTTGCAGGATTTATTATTTGTGAGAGGCAAAAAAAAAGAGACAACTTCAGTGCCATAAGAAGTTGCCTCATCTTTTCCCTGGTGAGGACCATGTAAAGTCTCTCCAGAGCTGTTCTCCAGGCATTTTAAAGTTTTATTTCATTTTTTATGAGTTGCTTTTTGTGCAGCTTATTTGAGCTGTAGTGGTTGCACTACCTTTAGGGTATAGAAGGTGTGTTGGGTAAATGTCTCTTGCCCTTGGATTGGGGTTGAGGGCAGTCTGCATTGGTCCCATGTTGACAGAGCTTAATTTTCAGCCTGTCTCCCCCTGAGAAAGCTTGTTTCCCTCTCAGATAAGCTCTGCCTTTACTGGTGGTGCCAAGGAGTTAATCTGTCAGCCACATTCATCATCCCAGATGTTAGCTGGTCTTTTAGGCGTTTGCAACCATGGTTGCCTGGGAGGTAAGGACGGGGACCTTGAGCCTGTTTTGATGTGCTGCAAGGAGTGTGAAGGTCGGCTTTGCCATCACTCAGCATCTCAGCAGTGTGCTAAGGAGTTTTCTTTTCTGCTACCATGGGTTATTGCTATTCCACAGTTTGCTAATCCTAATACAACCCAGGTAGCACAGCTCCAGCTTTCATCCTCGCTGCCATCATCCCTGTGAGAGGAATGCTAAGGTTTTGTATAAAATTAATTTCTATCAAGGTGATGATGCCACTGGTTTGTCTAGCTTCAGCTCAACAGTCTGAAGAAACTGTACATGCACTGAAACCCATCACTCTGCCACGGCCCCCGGTTTACCACTGCAGCGAGTTTTTCTTGTTCATGGCGTGCTTTGGAAAGGGCCAGCCTGTCTGTCAGCAAAGGCTCTGCCAGAGGGGGGAATTAGCTGTTGTCTTACCTGGAGCATCTTTCTAGAAGGCTTGCACAGGAGGCAGCAATGCTTCATTTCAGGTACTTTCTCCCGATTCTCAGCCAGTTGAAATACAACTATGGCTGTTTTATTACCATCACCTACAAGTGTGATCGTAACAGCAAGGAAAATACATCTGTCTGTTGTTCACTGGGAAAATTACTGCTCCTAAATGAGCTATTGGTGAAGGCTGCAGCTGTGCTCAGAGACAGCCTGGTTGCATGAAAGCACAAACCTTTGTAGTAGGTTAACGTGGTCAAAAGCTTGTGCTCCGCCACAGACTCTTCCTGATGACCTCAGATAAGTCCTTTGGCCGCTGCCCAGTTCAGTTCTTGGTTGGCACCTGAGGGTGATGGCACGGCTCCGGCCAAAAGGCTTGTGAATCAGCTAAACAGCTTAGACTCACAGCTCCCTTCAGCCAGGTTCCAGACACCTAATTACATCCATAAATTTGAGCTGTAAATTCCTGGAGCACTTCTCTAAATAGTTTACATTTTTGCTGAGTGTATCAAGTGTATGGACCCTGCTTTAATACAGATGGGCTTGATGGCCAGTTATCATCCCACGGATGTAATGCCCTGTGCCCAGCTAAGCATTTTCACCAATGCTGGTGAATTTCTATGAATTAGTTTTCTGTTGAATTGAGTTACTTTATTATGGTGAAAAATATGAAGGGAAAAAAAAGGGTGCTATAGAAGAGCCAATCTGCTGAGTCCAGTGCTCTTCTTCCTGCCTGCAATACTGTCATCCCTCTGCCCCTGGTGCACTGGGATGAGAGAGGAGGGATTTCAAAGTGGTGGCAATGCTGCTGCTCTTATCTTTGGCAGGATTTGAAAGCATGTGGGAAACCCCCCAGAGATTGCAATTCCCTTACCTTTATCATTCAGCTCTAAGTGCTTTGCAGGCAGCACTGTGGGGGTCACAAGCACCCCTTGCTGTTGCAGGCAGAGGCAGGCAGGATCTCAGCAGTCCCCTCAAGGCCGTTTCGCCAGCAGCTCCTGTATGAAACAGGAAAGGGCAGACCAAGAGCACGATGTGTGGCTTTTCTCCAGGAGGCCCCAAGAACATGACGTTTAAACTGAAATTTCACACAATTTCCCATGTGAGCATCACGAACAGGGCTTTCCCTGCCTTCCTGAGACCAGCCAGGCCTTTTCCTGCAGAGACAAGGGACAGATGCTCATGAATATAACTGGACACAAGGAAGACGATAGCAGTGACTGTGTTATTCTCTCCCACGAAGAAGCAGTTGGTTTAAGAGATGCCTCTGGCAGCTGGATGTACTGCTGCTTCAGAGGCTCTGCTGCTGAAATCTCTGCTTTGTATCTCAATAAAGGATCTCTCTGCCTCTTCTCCCTCCATAAAACACAACCTATATTTAGAGTGTTTAGAGTTGCGTATTTAAGCAGCAGGCTTAATTAAATTCTCCTGGTGAAGGAATCAGCCCCTACTGCCTCTTCATGATCCTAACCATGGACTGCTCTGCTGAAGACAGCCTGCCCAGAGCTGGTGGGGGACCAAATTCAAACGGGGACCTTCTGCTCTGTCCTTGGAGCAAAGGCTTTTGAACCCAAATGGAGGATCCCAGATCAGTGGGACTGCTGGGCTTAACCCAGAGCTGCTGTTCAGGAGGAGAGTGAGGATAAAGCTCTCTTCCTGCCTTGAAGCCTGGACAAAGAGCCTTTTTCTGGGTGTTTTTTACCAGCATTGGAGTTTAGGAGCAGGGAGGCAAATCTCTGCTCTTTTCTGCAGGATGGTTCCCAGAAGATGTCATTATACGTTTGTTTATTGAATTAAAAAACAATGTAATCCTCTCCTAGGCCTTCTGCCATTTCTGTATGAGGGCATGCACAAATAATGGAAACACATCTTCTTCAGTTATTTATCTGAAGAGAAATGCTTAATGCATTACGATATTCCACTTGAACTGGAGTCCAGTATCCTGCGTTCAGTACATTAAGCTGTAACTCGATTACGCCAGAAGCTGGAGTACTAATGAAGATCAGGGCCTGCTGGAGCTGCAGGGATCAGCAGGAGAAAATGGTCTTTGTTCCCAAGATCTCAGTTTGAGCAGGGCTCTGTCCCTCTTTTCTAGGTGCAAAGAGGGTAGGGCCTGTTTTAATATGACAGAGGGTAATGGTTTTAAACTAAAAGAGGGGAGATTCAGACTAGATATAAGGAAGAAATTTTTCACGCTGAGGGTGGTGAAGCACTGGCCCAGGTTGCCCAGAGAGATAGTGAATGCCCCATCCCTGGAAACATTCCAGGTCAGGTTGGATGGGGCTCTGAGCAACCTGATCTTGTCAAAGATGTCCCTGCTCGTGGCAGGGGGGTTGGACTAGATGACCTTTAGAGGTCCCTTCCAACCCAAACTATTCTATGATTCTATGATTCTGATTCTGTGTAGCAGATGGGGCATCTCTCTGCCATGCAACTTCACATATAATCTAATAATGATGGGAGGGAAGAGTGAGGGAAAAGCTGTAGCATCGCCCTCATGAGATGGGGCAATGAGGCATCCAAAATGCTTCGCATCAGCCAAAATCAGCCTGGGCAAAGGAGCCTGGGTCTATCTGTACAACATGTCCAAAGGTGATTTATGTGTGGTTATGCAGGAGATCTGCAGGAGAGCGAGGGCCTTGGGGTCTCAAGAGCTCTTGACAGACAAATCCTCTTTCTCAGCTGTGCTGGGGAGCCATCTTCAGACCTACTTTAAGGGCAAGGAGTCCATCTGGTTCCCAGCTCTGTATGCTA
>NW_008824591.1:1397838-1399236 GCF_000699105.1 Pygoscelis adeliae
ACCAGAGAAGATCCTGAGAGATGTAAAAGCTGATCTTTGCTCTGACAGCATGACCCAGCCCGTTCCTCTCCTCCCTGGAAATTTGGATTTGAATGCACAGAAAGCATGTGCACATCAGCTATTTTTGTAGCAGAGAGCCAGCAGCCAGTGCTCTTTGCCACCTGCCAGAGATCAGACCCAAGAGCAAGTGTTGCACCACGTCAACGTCGAAAGGACCTCAGTGCCCCTTTCTGGATAGAAAACAGCTTGAGCGTCAGCTGCGTGGGTACTTGCAATTCTCCACTGACCGAAGTGGGAGGGGGAGCTTGTTAATCCGCTGCTGTTGAAATGCTGTCGTACAGCTCAGCTGGAGAGAGCAGGGGTTATCCTCTCCCGTGCTGTTTGCTCTCCTCTGCAGCTCCCCAGGCAGGCCTTGCCAGGCTGGCTGAAACACACAGCTCAGAGCTAGGGACTGGCTGAAACATCCATGTCATGCTCCATCCTGGGTACTTTGTGAAAACGATGGCACAAGGATGCCATCATTTATGAATGTGCTAATTTTGGCTGGGGTAGAGTTAATTTTCATCATAGAAACAGTGTGGTAACACAGGGATGTTTTCGTTACTGCTGAGCAGTGCTGACACACAGTCAAGGCCTTTTCTGCCTCTCACCCCACCTCAGCAGCGAGCAGGCTGGGGGGGCACAAGAAGCTGGGAGGGGACACGGCCGGGACAGCTGACCCCAACTGACCAAAGGGATATTCCACACCGTATGACATCATGCTCAGCATATAAAGCTGGGGGAAGAAGAAAGAAGGGGGGACATTCAGAGTGATGGTGTTTGTCTTCCCAAGTCACCATTACGCGTGAGGGAGCCCTGCTGTCCTGGAGATGGCTGAACACCTGCCTGCTGATAGGAAGTGGTGAATGAATTCCCTGTTTTGCTTTGCTTGCGTGTGTGGCTTTAGCTTTACCTATTAAACTGTCTTTATCCCAACCCATGAATTTTCTCACTTTTACTCTTCTGATTCTCTCCCCCATCCCACCAGGGGGGGAAGTGAGTGAGAGGCTGTGTGGGGCTTAGAACCACAACAGTCCTTTTTGGCACTCAACGTGGGGCTCAAAGGGTTTGAGATGACAGATTTGATTGGAATGTGCTAGGTCGAATTTATAGCTGTTATTGCTGTTTAGCTATTAATTGGCAGGCTCCTGCACTTGCCGTGGGGCTTGCTCGCCTTACTGTATGTTAGAGTCTAGTGCTCGTTAGTGGCTGCTCTTTGCTTTCGCTGCTTGCTGTCCTGCTGTGCTGCTGATCATCTGACTCTGCTGGGCCTGGGAACATTCTGATAACAGCAATGGCGATGCGCCTGGGCTGGCAGGTGGCCAGGGCATCGCTGCTGTTTCTGTGCTGCTGTACTGG
>NW_008824591.1:1400138-1401926 GCF_000699105.1 Pygoscelis adeliae
CATAAAGCTGGGGGAAGAAGAAGGAAGGGGGGACGTTTGGAGTGATGACGTTTGTCTTCCCAAGTCACCGTTAGGCGTGAGGGAGCCCTGCTGTCCTGGGGATGGCTGAACACCTGCCTGCCGATGGGAAGCGGTGAATGAATTCCTTGTTCTGCTTTGCTTGCGTGTGTGGCTTTAGCTTTACCTATTAAACTGTCTTTATCCCAACCCACGACTTTTCTCACTTTTACCCTTCCGATTCTCTCCCCCAGTGGGGGGAGTGAGCGAGCTGCTATGTGGGGCTTAGTTGCCAGCTGGGGTTAAACCACGACAACAAGGATGTTACAGTTCCTGTTCTTCAGGCCTGTATTTCAGGCAGGATGCTCTGTCTCCCAGAGCTAATATTGTACAGGGCTAAATGCAGCACCCGCGCTCTGCCAAAGCCCCAGAGAGATGGTCTTTTTCGGTGCCTGCTGTCGCTGCTTGTGTTATTGCTGTAGTTGTAGAAATAATATGCTGGATGTTACAGTTCCTGTTCTTCAGGCCTGTATTTCAGGCAGGATGCTCTGTCTCCCAGAGCTAATATTGTACAGGGCTAAATGCAGCACCCGCGCTCTGCCAAAGCCCCAGAGAGATGGTCTTTTTCGGTGCCTGCTGTCGCTGCTTGTGTTATTGCTGTAGTTGTAGAAATAATATGCTTTATTGATGACTTTTTATTTCCTGTTGGAATGGCATAAATATGTATACACACATTGTGAGTGTATTTATACAAGTGAAAATTATTGCTAAGCTCCAGCCCAAGGAGGACATTAAAATGAAGCTGGATTTGATTTTAAATAAAGACATAGAGGGATGACATTCAGCTTCTCTAGGATCTGCCTCTATTTGCATTTTTAATGTGTTTCTAACATCCAAATACATCAGCATGGGACAAACACAGGGACCAAATCTAAACTCTTTAGTGGTGACAAACTGCTGTGCTCTCAGGCTGGGAAACTGTCCCCTAAACATGGTGCAGAAAGCTCTTGTTTGGCCTCTGTAAACACTGTGCTAGAGCGGGACATCAGGCTGTCCTTAGAGCAGGTCGTGCCCCTCCTCTTTGGCTGTCAGACCCCTGACCAAGGTTGCCTCTTTTCTGGCCAGGGGGGGGGGGGATATTGGATGTTCCTAGAAATGGAGGTCAGAGTGGGTACCCCTGGCATTTACAAGGACAATCCCCAAGGAGCCGGTTGCTGGACCCTCCCTGCCTGCACCCTACACATGCCCCTGCGTTGCGTTTTGATGTGAGCATGGTTTGACTGGCAAAATGACCCCTCTTGTTCCGCAGAAAGGAGGCCACTGTGCCTTGACAGTGTAATCATGTAAGCCTGTCTGCTTACAGCAAAGAGGGCAGCAAGGATCATCTTGAAAAACTACCCACCGTCTTCTGAGCCAGCTCGAGTCATATCCTCCCTTAATGCATCAATGCAACACATTTACACAGCATGACTGAAGTGTGAGCGTGGCTAAAATACTAGTTAGTAGAGGAAGGCAAGATATGCTAGGGTGATCCTTGTAGTCTTGCAAGACACTTGGTCTGGAAGAAGAGGAGGATACAGAAATGAATGGCTGGAAGTGGCTTCAGGGTATCATCTAGACCAGCCTGCTCTACTGTGGGAGGATGTCAGTCTGGCTGTCCCTGGTATCTGTTAAGGTTTCTTCTGCAAACTTCCCTATCTTCTCAATTAGCCTGGTTCAGAGCTAACTATCCTTACTTTAGAAACATCCCCTAATGCTCACCCTACTTGGTTGTTGTTGGGGATGTTCCAG
>NW_008824591.1:1402110-1414343 GCF_000699105.1 Pygoscelis adeliae
TTCCCTACTCCCATGGGACAGCTGGAGTGAACTCATCACCTGCTCTTTTCTAGGGTTGGCAAGAGGCGGGGATATTGCTATAGCCTGCATTGGCGTCCCTCTTTGGGTACCACTTGGGTAAACACCAGGCAGCAGCACAGCAGAGAAGGGACACATGTGGGCTCTCTCTCCTTTTTCTCTAAATGTTTAGAGAAATCCTCCCTGTTTTGACAACCAAATGTGAATAAATACTCTTTCAGTACAATTTTCCCACGAACTTTGCTTCTACCTCACAGGGGTTCCCCTAAACTGTATTTATTTAGTATGTCATGTGAGACCATGTCAAAAGCTTTGCTAAAGTCAAGATATATCACATCTGAAGACCCCCTCCCCCTTATTCACAAGGCCAGTTACTCTGTCAGAGAAAATAATTAGATCGGTTTGACAAGATTTGTTCTTAACAAATTCACATTGGCTGTTTTTTATCACTTTATTATCCTCCAGGTGCTTAGAAACTCCTTAATGATTTGTTTGAGGGTCTTTTGGGACATGGAAATCAGGCTGGCTGTGCTTCCAGGCTCTGGGTCTGTCAAACACAGGTGTTACATTTGCCTTCTCCAGTCCTCCAACACATCCCTGCTGGCCCAGACACTGCAAGTCCCCATGGTGGGAAGGCTGAATTTCACTACACTGCTAAGGTGAGTGCATGCAACCTCATCACAGCAGTGTAACCCTTCTTCCCTCCTTCCAGCCTATATTTCCCTCCCTTGTTTGTATTAGTTATGAAAATGTTTTATCTTTCTCCTTAGGAATGAAGAAAAAAAAGAAAGATATTTCAACCGTCTCTCCTTTAGCAATAAACATTTGTTTTCCTCTGTTTTCTCATCCTTCTGAGAAAGGCTGAACTTCAGCCACAACTTAACCTTTCCTCATTGTCTTGGCTTATGAGTGGAAAAAAAAAAAAAAAAGGTCATTCCTGTATTGTAGGATTTGTCTGGTAGGTGGAGACGCCAGCTGGTTGTGTGGCAGGAGGGACAGCAGCAACACAATGTTAAGGATTTGCTCCAGCAGGTTCCTCCACCTCCTCCTTTCCAGTAGCACCAACCATGACATTACTCAGTCCCTTAAGACCTTATGTTTTGGGAAAAATTTGGGGATTTCAGGTCCTACATCGCCAATGTAGTTCTCAAGATTTAAATCCGATTTCAAACATGCAGCTGCGGAATAAACCTCAGGGCACGTTTACTCTCTGCAGGGGAGAGTAACAGCCCCTTTGAGGGGTTAATGAGCTCGAAATCTCCGCCACGCTAATGCTTCATACCCTTGCTGCTGTTGCATCTCCTGATCTTGGCTGCATCCCTTTAGCTCCTCAGTACTTCAGTCGTGTGTGTGTGAATTATGCTGTTACCTTGTCTGCTTCACAGGGGCATTGAGGAGGCTGGGTGCATTGGGATCCTTGGATGAAAGAGCCCTTAGAAATGCAAAGGAGGAATATTCCTCATTAGCAAATGCAGTGCGGAAAAGACAACGCAGCAGGAAAAGGCTGGAGTGAAAAAGACAGCACAGATGAGAGCCATAGCAGAAACACCCATCACGGAGCAGATAATGCAGGTGGATACGGCAAGGATAAAGCTGAAGTGGGTACTGCCTGATACAATTCATTAATGCAGCAAAGCCATAACACATCAGCTCTGTACCAGAGAGAAAATAATTGAATACATTTCATACAAACAAAATGAAAAGCGTCTGGGAGAGCTCAGCCCACCCTGAGCTCCCGCTGTCTCAGCTCAGGTGCCTGCTGTTTTCCCGGCACAGTGATGGGTGACGTGTCCTGTTTGCTTCCTGATGGGCCCCAGGCTTGCAGCAGTTGCTGACTCCTATAGCCAGGTGGTGATTGATCTTGGATTCTTACCTGCAAGTATTGAGGTGTGACAGTCTGGTGTTTGCGGCGATGGGATGCAAACCCGGGGGATGGAGATTAGTTCACAGCCACTTCCTTGGCTCTGGGCAGGTCTGTCCTGTCCCTTGGCTTCTCCAGATGAGATATCTAGTTAACCAGTTCACAAGGGCATCAGGAGTGACTCCGGCATTGGCTGTGAGATGGTCTGATAGCCACTGGCAGAGGTCCTCTCTGTTATGCACAGGACAGCACTGTGGTTTCTCTCTTGCAGATGTGCTACTGCAGCTGTACGGTGAGAGACAAAAGAGCTGAATCCTTCAAGGCAGTCAGGACTCTGATCTCTGTTCAGTAAATCCTCTTGGCGTGCTCTGGGTGTCAGGTGCTGCTGAGTTTTGTTGGATCAATAGAAAAGGGTCCAGCACTTCACAGGATAAGACCCTTTGCATGCTCAGCAAAGTCATACAGGTTGTCCATGACAAAACAAGGACATGAGACCCAATCTGCCAAGTCCCATTTCTGTACCTTAAGATGCTCTTTGCTGCTATGTAAAGATTTCTTATAATCTGTAGCTAAGCACCTCTTTGATGACAGCATTTGATTCTGTTTTTCTTTGCAACTCATCCAACACTGTAAAATGGCCTTTATCACACTTAAATATCTCTTGTTAATAAAGTTCCAGGAATTCATTAAGCACAAGGACTGAATGGGGTCAGGATGACAAGGAGAAACTCCACCACAAGAGGAAGTCAAGAGGCTGAACCTTGGCAGCACAGCTCGCAGCAGCACTGCTGACAGTGAGCGTCGCCCGCAGAGAGACCAGGCATCACTTGGGGCTGCTGGGAAGGATGCGGGATCCTTTAGACTCTTCAAGAGCGTTAGCTGTTGAAAGCAAGCTGAAGGGTGGATTTTAGTGCTTCGTAGCCTGCGGATTTGAAGGGAAATGCTCACACAGCTTTGGCCTTCTGTAAATGTTTTCTAGGTGTGAGTTGTTTGACAGAGTAGGCTGGGCAGTGAGCAGTGGGAACAGCATTGCGCTACGCATCTATAGCGTGTGTTATGCTCCCAGGAGTGGACAGTCACACAACTCCTTGTAAAATTGTGTCATTTAAAGAGCAAAACTAAAAAAGACTAATCCTGGAGCAACAGTGGTGACAGCTGCTTTCCAGTTCCATGCGCAGACTGTCTTGCTGGAGCCATTTCCAAATGCATCCCCCTCCATGCCCGCCCCCCCCCAGGGCTTTCCCCTGCAGAGCCCCCGTGGCTCTCCGGAGCCTGCTTAACCCCACTCAATTCACCTACTTCATAAAGCAGCTGCCAGCTCATGTGTACCACTCCTCAGAGCAGAGCAAGGAAATTCAGACCAAGATACCTATTCTCACCACTGTTTTCAGGCTTTTGGCAGCTGCACGATGCTTCTGTTGTCCAGTTGTCCAAAAGACGTTCACAATAGATATCATAGAAGCCATTTTAGCTACAGGCATCATTAAGAAGTTCATTGCTTGCACACAATGACTGCTGTCTGATTTCACAGTTACCACAGCGTTATATTAAGTTTGAAATGGAGAAAAATTTTGTGGCAGCTTGTGATTTCGAAGAGGAATAGGTTTTGCTTTAAAGGATGAGACTCAAGCTGCTTGAGAGTAGTTAAGGAACTGCCATGCCAGCCCTGGAAGTTTTTAAGAACTGGTTAAGCAGTCCTTCAGATGCTTTTTCAAGAATATGAACAGAAAGTCTAAAGCAAGTTTGCTAACTAAATTTCTCAGGCTAGAAACCCCCAGAAAGCATTATAAAAAAGGAGAATTTCATGATAGAACTAGCTGGCCACAAGCAGCACCATTCTTAACATTAAAATTTTCAAAAGCAATGAAAAAATCTGTGCATCTCAGTTTGGGGCATTCAACATTTTCTAGGAATTGAACTCCTTTCAGGTTGGGCAGCAATAATCTGAATTTTCCAGTCCACTTTGGAGATTGCTGGGAGTTATCCCATCCCATCCATGCTGTTAGTGGCTTTATGGCATCACGCCAAGGCAGAAGATAAACCAAGTCAACAAATCTGAGTTAACAAATTAACACGGATTTGTTGAAAGAGCTTGAAAGAGAAATCAGAAAAGGCTGGGAGGAATAAAAGAGAAAAACCTCCAAAACAAATCAACAGCCTCAAACCTGAGTAAGTGGCTTCTCCTACCACATGACCAAATTATCTCCTAATAGCTCCACAAACCTTAAGAGTGGAGTGAAATCACAGCCAAGCACTCGGGTGCAGAGCACAGCACGCTGTGCTGCTTAATGAATTCCTACTGTTCTTTACCTGCTTTGTTCCTGGGCCACTGTGCTGGCATGTTCCTGGTGGTTGAAGACAGGCTGCTGTATTAAACTTGCTGGAAGGTGCGGATTCACCCACAGTGGCTGCAAATAGTTTGTAAATCTCTCCAGAGAGGGGTAGCGGTAGGGGCCAGTTGCCTTTCTTCCATCTGCCTTTCCAAGCTTCATCTACACTGACAAACAGGACAGGGACAGGGAATTTCTTGAGCATGACCTGTCAATGAGTAGACTTTACAATTGTCAACGTGTTCCCTGGCATGATACCGGCCTGTGCCAACAAGTGCTGTCCCAGGTGACGCTTGGGCACAGCTTGAGAATAGCTCAAGGTAGGAGCCTTATCTTCTGAAACAGGGACCTCTGTTTGCTGGCAACCCAGATGTTTGCTGGGAACACTATTGAGGACATTTTAGCAGTTTAGCAGCATAGACAGCCCTGTTTGAGGGCACAGGCCCATGCCTGAGCATTGCCCGATTTGCTAGTGTAAATGTACTCATAGGCTATTTACGATTACCTATGCTGCAAACACTGTAAAGGAAACTCCATCTCTTCCACTGCCTCTGCAAAGAGCCCTTTGATGGTGCTACATGTCCAGCATAGCTCCCGTGAAATCTATTTCTGGGGTCCAAATCCAGGATTAGCAGAACTAATGGAAGTATGTCACTAGACTACAGTAGCCTTTACGTTGGGCGGTTGGCCCTGTATGAATGGGAGAGGTTTTTTCTCTGGTTGCCTAATGCAGAGCAGTGGCAGTTGTAGCAGTGCCAGGATTAGCAGAACTAATGGAAGTATGTCACTAGACTACAGTAGCCTTTACGTTGGGCGGTTGGCCCTGTATGAATGGGAGAGGTTTTCTCTGGTTGCCTAATGCAGAGCAGTGGCAGTTGTAGCAGTGCTGAGTGCTGCAGTGCCGTAAGGTCCTGGCTGGTTTGAAGCCCCTGGTGGCCTTGATGTAGTGGGAACATCTTGCTCAGACTTCATCCATGGTGTCTTCTCTCCCCATGGAGCTGGTTTTCATGATGTGATTGCTGTCCGTGACATGCTAGGCTAGAAAGTCCTTCAGATCTGTCTCCTACAGATCACTTGGCAGCAAACAGACAGCAGCTTCTGCTCACTCTGAAAGCGGATCTGAGCTCCTGCCTGCAGCTGGACTTGTATATTCTGTATTCTATTCCATGCCCAGCATCTGAAAGCCATCAGCATCCCTGTGAACCTTGCCTTGCCCATGCACTGCCAGCACTGCTTCTGAACCAAGCGCCACGGTGGCAGTGCAGGTGTAAGACCTGTCTCCGGAGGATATCGGTTCTTCCTTTGCTGTCGAGTGAAGGTAAAATATAATTTCTGTTGCTGTGTTGTGAGGAGCATAGAAAGGATTCTGCCTGTCTGGATAATCTAATTAATCAGATTTGGTTCAGTTCCCTTGTCTTGGCTCTGAACTGTGCATTAGTTCACGATCAAGCGCTGCACCAGAGAAGGCTGGTGTTTTCCCTTCCCTCCTGCCAGGTGGGGGAAAGCAATGCAAGAGGGTTTGGAAAGCCACTGCTGAGTGATCTTGTTCTTAATTGTGCTCCGCGGGCTGGATTCGTAAAAGCAGGATGACAGATTGGGTTGTTCCTGCTTGTGTTTCTGCTGAGTTCATTTAGAAGCAGGAGCTCCCATCTTTGTACTGAAGAAACATCATTTGTTGCACTTGCTGCTGCGGCCGGTGAGTGTTTCAGGCACAGGGGAGGGAGGGAATACTAGAAAACCAAACCCAGACACAGGGTGGCTTTTATTCGCACAGTGAACAAATAGCAAAGGCAGGAACTGGGACTCATACGCTGTGTATGTGTGTAAGACCCAGAGCTGCCTGGCTGCAGAGATCACAGTGTCTGGTGTCACTGCAAAGCTCAGCCTCTTGGTATTGTGCACCCCAAAAGGAATGAAAGGCTTTTGCTTCCCAGAGGCTCAATAGCAGCAAGTAAAAATGTGCCAGACTGCAATGCACTCAGACCAAAGTAAGTCCCTGGGCACAGACATCCAGGTCTTGTTTGTCCTTGTGAATGAATCTGCTGCTATGACCTTCTGACCAGCACATGTTTCTTGCCTGCACAACCAGAGCAGGAAATCTCAGGGTATATCCAGTTTTGTTAGTGTTTGGGTCATTGTTTATTTCTAGCCTTTTTCCACCCACCCCTGCCGCCATTAAAATGCATCTACAGGTGCTGTCTTGTTTAACACCGAAGCACTGGCATTAATGTTGGTTTGCCTGGAGCTTCTTTGTGCTTTGAGACTGTCCATACCACAGTTTGATTTTTGTCCTCCAAAACCCAATGGTCCACTGCTGGCAGTCAACTTCTGCACAATCTGCAATAGTGCTGAAAGAAAGGAGCAAAATCTGAATCCAAAGCTGAAATGCATTCATCACCATGAGGAAACTGGGTCTTATTTCCTCCATCCCGCAAGTCTTTAGCCCAAACTTTCACCCAAACCTGCATCAAAGAACATGTCTGTCCTGGCATGGGTCTCATACCCTGGGAGCAGGTCTGGCTCAGTTGCAGAACAGCATCCATGTGCATTTTAACCTGAAGAAGAGCGGCAGGTCACAGCCCAAGATGTGCAGTGCCTTTGTCGTTGCTCGACTGGCTGCACGGACCTGCCCTGCACCCTGATGCCTTTCTGTGGTCATCCCAGGCAGGGTCGCATGCTGCCCTTTCTCTGCTCGCTCCCTGAGCTGTGCCAACAAGCATTGATGTGGCTTGTGATTATGGGTAGCTGTTGGCTCTGACATTTTCTCAGCCATTTATTACACAATATGTTATGTCAGCCAGCTGCTCTCCACACTATGGAAACGTATATTATTCCTACAAATTGCTTTCCCAGGAGGCTTCGTATGAATATGCATTTTCCTTGCTCTGCCTTACTTAAGTCAAGGCTATCTCTATCCATCCCTTCCCAGACCTCTTGTTAATGCTTCTTGTGATAACTCAATTGCTAATATGCATTTACGTTCTCTGCAGTGCAGGCCAACACGTATGGAGGAGTTTGGGGCAATTTGCATCCTGCCTGATTTATCACTGCACTGATGGGGAAGCCAGTCCCCATAGGACTGTGCTCCTTATTCTGATGAGTGGAGTGGGGGACAACTGGTGCCAAATGCAATCTTAAATGTTCTCCTGGGGAACAGACAGTTTCATGCTAAGTGCAAAATTCAGAAGAAACAATAAAAATATTTGACAGTATTAAAGAAACCTGAATCCCAGCTTGGGACTTGGGATTTAACTCTGTCTTTGCTGCATAAGGTTTTGGGACTGTGGGCAAACCATCTGGTGCCTCTGCCTCCTTCCTCCTACCCTGCTGCTGCTTGAAGGACGTACATCTGCTGCTGCAGGCAAAGATGTACAAGCATTGTTGTCACCTGAGAGCAGACCAGGAAGTCAGGATTTCCATTTATTAACAGAAACAAATATTAAGGTGAACACTGTGTGATGTATAGATGAAAATATGTATGTTGTCATCAGAAGGGAAAACTTGAAATTTTTTACATGTTGTGTTTTAATTTAAGCACACTGTGAGCCCCTGGCTAGGCTGAATGCTGAAACAAGGAGCCAGAGCACCCGCATGCCTACATTGGGCTTTTAACGTCTCCCCTCTGCTGCCGTGCAGGATGGGTTACTACAGCTCTGCTGGGAGTAGGGAATCTGCTAGGCTGTGTGAAATGCAAGTGAATGCAAGTGTTGGTAATTCTCTTTTTCTACCCTTTGCTGGCTGGACCCCATCCCCTCAAGGAAAAGCAAGCCCTCCACTTTCTGCACTCAGCAGGTGAGCAATCCTGCCCAGTGCTGAGCTGCAAATGGTGGTGCGGGGCAGAGGATGGTTCCATGCTTGTTTCAAAGAGGACTAGAAGTGTTTGGCACCTCTGGAGAGTCAGGTGGTGATCTGTAGTGGGAGATAAAGAGAAATGAATAAGATCCATTTGTGTTTCTGGGGGACCAATGCCTCCCGAGAGGCTGAGCCAGGGCAGGAATACAAATATCTCCTCTCTGTTTGCAAAAGGTTTTTGGACTATAATGAAGAGGCACCATGTGCCTGTCCATGGAGGTTGAACATCTGCACAGACTGATGCAACTCCCCATGCTGCCAAAGACCTAGTTATAAAGCACGTTTCTAGCTGCATTATCATTATTTATACATTTGCTGAAGAAACAGAGATGATCTCGCCTGCAAATGGCTTAAAGAATGTGTTTTATTTTAGAGGAGGCAGGGACATAAATAGCCCCCATTATGTTGAGATGCTGTAAGTAGGACTGAGATAAGGTTTGCATGGAGCTGATTTTTCTGGAGAGTTTGTGCAGAGATCAATTATGCTTCCATTTTCTTAAAAAAACACAATAAATTGTGGCCTGGGGTGTGATTCGGCTCTGTTTCTAAAAGTGTTTATATCCAAGGACACCAGAGGCTCCTAAGTATGTAACAGCTTGAAATCTAAGTATGCAGGTCTGCTCTTGTTAGCTGAGGAGGACTGCGTCTAGGAGCGTGTTCAAAGACAAGGAGAAAATGTGGGTTTTCTGGGACTGTGACAATTCACAGTGTGGCAGTCACGGAGGGGACTTACCTGTGCTCAGTGCTGTACAAACACAGAACAAAACCGGCATCTCTGCCTCAGGATTTGCCGTATCCTGCTAAATCCAGTGCACTGATGGTACTGATGTCTTTTCCTCTGCCTTTGCTGCTTGGTGTCTCCTGAAAAGTGCAAAATTCTTCGGAATTTGATGGTATGAAGAGTACTCCTGGGTCAGCCAGTGCATGTACCCCTCCGTGCTGGGGTTTCTGTCTGTGGGATATCTCTCTGCCTCTCAGCCAGTCTAGGGAAGTCAGTGAACTGAAATGGGCAAAGACTATTGAGAAATTTGAGGTGAAGGTGTGTAAGAAGATGAGAGGCTTTCTTGAGATGGATCAAAGATGCACCTACTCCAGTACCCTGAGTCACAGGTGAGGGGTAGGGAACAAGCCGGCAACACAACAAATTCAGCCAGGAACCATCAAGTAAAAGCAGGAACTGAGTGGGGCTTCCAGATGCTGCAGGACTAATGAGATTCTCCTGTTCTCAGCCCTCAGCTGTTATGGCCGAAGCAGGTCATCATTGCATGGGAGCAGAGAGAAATTTCTTCTTGGGTCAGAGAGGACTACCCAGTCACCAAATCATCCCTGCTCCCAACCAAAGTATCCAGATATGAATAAATGTCACCCATCTCAGATAACCTCTCCCCACTCTTCACCCCTACATGTAGAGAAACTTAAGATATAGCACTGAATATTTTAACTAAATCTCTTTTCTAAGAGTTTTCATAATCCCAAGATCATTGTGATGTTTAGCACTGGGATGAAATGCTACAGAGCACGGTGCCTGATACAGCATGCAAATACAAATGAATGCGTTGAGAAGGCAGAGCTTGGGGAAAGTTAACAATTTCATTAAATTACCTTTAAAAGCTATGCTATTTGTCAGGTGTCAGGAGCATGCTAACATTAGTGGTGACGTGAACGGTAATGATGGCCTGATCCTGTGGTGGGAGCAGCGTTATTTTTAGCCTGATTAGTCCTACTTTAGATTTTAACCTAGTTACCAGATGTAGATAAAAACAAAATGAATGTGATCTGGTCCCTGCAGTGTGATGTCCTCGGGCTCAGGCGCAGGCTGCTTTCAAGAGCAAATGAAATGTAATGAACAGTGTACAAGAGAGGACGTAAGAAGATTGTATTTGTTTTAATGGTTTTCTATAAATACCCTGTCTGGCTGCTAAATGCAAGCAATTATTCTTGTGCTGGCCCCCAAAAGCCTCAGATGGCCCCTTGTACCCAAGGCGAGAGGCAATATCTAGGGATTGGGTGGTGCTGACATGTGCCATGGGAATGTCGACATGTGTTTCTGTGCTGTTTGGGGCTGCTCCTGCTGGGCTTTGGGTTCGGGTGACTAATTGGGTGACGACAGTTTGGAGCATGCATAACTTCAGGGACTTCAGTGGTTCCCCAAGGATTTCTGGGCTTTTTCATTTAGCCTTGTACTTGTATCTCTTGACTGAAGCGTGTGTTGATGCCTCTTGCTAGAGCAGGTCAGAGGACAGCCGGCACGGTGATCGCACCCCAGCAGCTTCCCAAAACATCATCTGGGAGCACTTTCCTTGCTCATCCCGAGGGATCACTGCTGGCCACCGTAACAGGGTCTAAAGACTGTAGCAGATGTGATCTGGCTGCCCTAACACCAAGTAAAAAGCAAAACGCTTCCTGGAACTAGAGAAAGAAAAGGCTATATCCATCACCCTGCCAATCCTTATGCTATCAGACAGAGGCTGTCACAGCTGATAAACATTTCCTCCCAGCACAGGGCCCTGATGGGACTGTTGAGAGATTTTTGCTGCATCCATTGAAGAGGGCTATACCAAGAGCTGCCCACCTCACTCCTGCACCCGAGACCCCTACCCAGCTGGGAGCAGGGTTCTGCCGCTCGCCCAAAGGGTGATGGAGACAATTCATGTGAAAGGACAGAGCAGGGACATGTCCCCATGTCCCCGTCCCTCTGGAGGGATGGCTGGAAGGAGCACAGTAGAGAGGAGAAGATCTTACCCATTAGACCCAATTAAAAACAACAGCTGAATAACGAACATTTACCTGTCTGCAGAGCAGGTGAATCTCTGCTTGGCTCTGTTCCTGCCCAGGAACACTGATAATACGTGACCTTATATTTTGCCTTGCCTCTCCCTGCCTCAGTTTCTTTATCTGTTAAAGGGATTTAACAGCACTTACGGGAATATGGAATAAGGAAAAAGGTTATTTAATGACCTATAGTAGGAGCTGGCCAACATGTACAAGTTGACTTTTACAGGAGAGTCTGCAATAAACCTCTTCCACCAAAAAGCTGTAATTGTTTTCCCTTTTCTTATGGAAGAATAAAACTGGCCACAAAAAGACCATCAGCTGCTGAAATGTGACCCCATTTCCTTCAGGTTTTGGTCCCTTCCCTCTGCCTTGTCGTCCTTTCCATTAGCAGAAAGAAGGGAGGTAGGAGAGGAGTGAGTGCAGGGATGCGTGGGTGGGAATGTTTTGTTTTATTTTCACACATGTTCTCAGATATGGTAATTAAAAGAACATGCATTCCCAGAGCTTTTCTTCAGAAAAAAAATTGGTTTTCATTAAAAAAAACCAACTTTGATTGAAAACTTCCCTCTAGTTCACATCATCGCTCCTGCCTGTCCATTGTGTTCGCATTTGGGAACAGCATCACTTCTGCTTCTTTTTTCACATAACCCCTTAGAAACGGCCAGATGGCATCAAAGTGGCTGCCCCCGCTGGCAGGCAGCTAGGCTGTGACGGCACCAACTGCTTCCGAAAGGGACGTAAAACACAGCGCCACATCCGTTATGCTGGGCAGATGGGGAAGGTTGTCCCCCATCCTCCTCATTAAGCTTCATCCCCATTGCTACAGGCTTGTTCTCCCAGAAGGAAGGTGGTGACATGACTTGAATCAGCTATCATGCCGTGGGATAAGCTCCTAATGATGGGAGGAGATAGTTTTCACATGAAGATGCAAGCCAGGCAAACCCTGCCTTGACCTGGTGACTCGTGTGCAAAACCGCTTTTTGCACTGAACTCATTAGGAATTAATTAGCTCTGATGAGGAAAACACCTTCGTTTCTTGTCATTGAAGAAAAGCCTAGGAGCTGGGTTGCAGAAAGCCATGAAGCACAAGGTTCAATATCCATAATGTTGCTTCTGGACTGTGTTTTTCTTCTCCTTGACATTTTTCTTCTCATTCATTAAGTATTAAGTGACCTATTAAATTCACTTTGAAATTAATAATAAGATCATGACTCTAATGCTGTCCACCTCGCCAGCCTCAGGCTTGGCACTGACGGGATCTGTGCTGATGTTTCCCCTTCTTCCTTTCTTCTTGTTAAATGCAAGAAGCTGGGGGGAGGGGGGAGAAAGAGAAAGAGAAAGAGAAAGAGAAAGAGAAAGAAAGAGAGAAAGAGAGAAAGAGAGAAAGAGAGAAAGAG
>NW_008824591.1:1414723-1424541 GCF_000699105.1 Pygoscelis adeliae
AAAGAAAAAGAAAAAAAAAAAGAAAAAGAAAAAGAAAAGCAAGATACTTTTAAATTTAAACTCCATGAAAGTAGTTGTGTTCAGGACTGAAATCTCCCTGCATGCTACCGGACACCGTGGAAATGGTCCTGACATCCAAACTCCAGCAGCAGCAGGAACATTCACTGCAGATTTAGGCTGTGATTTTTCACTCCCCTTGAATGTTAATGGCTCTTGGGCACATCATTCTTTTGGGGTCTTTTAATCCTGGCCTGAATTAGGATGAGCTGGGTTTTGGCTGGCTAGGTTTCAGCGTTTCCTCGCAGGGGGAAGGCAGTGGCTCTGTGCCTCGGGGTGGAGCAGCCCAGGTAGGGCTGGGTAACTGGGTATAAATGGCCAGAGCTGATAGGAGTCATAGAATCATGGAATCATAGAATGGTTGGAGTTGGAAGGGACCTCTAAAGGCCATCTAGTCCAACCCCCCTGCTGTGGGCAGGGACATCTTCAACTAGATCAGGTTGCTCAGAGCCCCGTCCAACCTGACCTGGAATGTTTCCAGGGATGGGGCATCCACCACCTCTCTGGGCAACCTGGGCCAGTGCTTCACCACCCTCAGCGTAAAACATTTCTTCCTTATATCTAGTCTGAATCTCCCCTCTTTTAGTTTAAAACCATTACCCTCTGTCATATTGCAACAGGCCCTACTTTTAGTAGACTTTTTAAGTCTGTCCCCAAGAGTCCTCCGGGCATCACCCTGCCCTGTGTGCCCAAGGGAGTGCACCATCTCTCTGCTCTCTCCACAGATTGGACCTCAGGATCTTCTGCAAAAAGAAAACAGTGGACAAGGCTGTTAAGAAAATAGAGATGATTTTTTTTTTTTTAATGTTTTTTCAGAGGATCTGAGCACCAACAGATGCTGTGGCTGAGGTTTCCCCGCCTGACTGATCCGACCCGTGGTGCCTGGGAGATCTCGCAAAGACACACAAACATGCTTGTATTATGGTTACATAAATTTTCCTGAATTATTTACCAACTGAGGACTGCAGCTCTTCCTGGTGCGGAGAGCACAGCCCTCCCGGTGCATGAGAGGAGGATGGCTGAGCCTGTGCCTGCCTGGCCTTTCTCACCATGTGGTGTAAATGCTCCGTGGTGCACATATACCTCTCCTTTTTGGGAGGGAAGTCCAGAGAGACAGAGAAATGGACATCCCTCGTAGGCATCGCACATCCCCATGGCTTCCTGAGTGCTGGCTCGAGGGGTTTATGCTGCACTAGGTGGGGAGAAGTTGCATCTCCCTTCGCTCCTGCTGGTGCTGGCAGAAATTCAGGAGCAGCTGTGGAGCCTGTGGTGCTCTGGTTGCAGGATTTAAGCCAGCGCTTAAGGTTCAGAAAACATCAAGTTCCCTCACTCTGATCATCCCTGCAGGGCTCAGAGAGGATCCCTGATTTTAGTGGTAGGAGAGGGTGAGCAAAGTGACGTGCAGCACCTCTTAGAGCAGAAGCCATCTACCCCAGCTCACTTTGCCTTCCCCTTGCACCAGGCTGTATCTCTTCTCCTACCCTCAACTACCTTCAACCTTTGCCATCCAAGAGCTTCTATGGGTGGGAGCTTTTCAGCAGCAGGACCTTCCCCTGGGGCTCCACTAGTTACAGGCAGAGCAGATGTTCACTGAATTGTCAGAAATTAGCTATTCCACCTCTTTTTTACTTTTCTCTTATTTACTAGAGAGTTTAAGCACCACTGGTTAAGTTACCTGGGAAAAGGGGAAGAAAAAACCCAGTTTAGAAGGAGAAACCCTGCAGATTCACCCAGTTCATCATTTTCTCAGACTGACAGGTAATTTATGTCCAGGCAGAGTGTTGAGACGTTGCCAGGGCAACTCACCTTTCTCATGAAGGCTGCAACCTTAGAAACGGAGCTGAATAAAGGAAGGCAGGGAAGGATTCTGCAAAGTTTTGGAGCAGTTGAGCTGCGTCGTCTATGTCCTTTCATTGCTGGAACAATCAGGGGCTGATATTTAGATTATTTGTCAAAGCCACAGGAAGGACAGAGTAAAGATCCTTATCTGGGCTGATACACAGCAGATATCAGTGGGTCCAGATATCAAGTACTGCAGTCAGCCTGGATTCGTATGAATGAGGTTGCAAGCGGCGGATCACAGGGTGGCTGTTAGTCTGCATCTTATCTTGGCTGCTTTGTGCAGGACTCTTCAGAAATACAGGCTCCCGGTTTCCTTGCAAGGAAACCCCAGTGTAAGAGATGAGACGCTTTAAGTGAGTAAAATGCTTCTGGAAAGTGATAATAGTAATCTACATAAAAGCCATATTCATTAGCGTGAAGAATTCCCCAAGGCTACACAAACCCAGAATAACTAAAGAGCTTAAAGTATTTGTGAGGGACTACAGGTGGATTTAGATGGACGGGGCAGAAACAATGAAGTGGTGCTGGCCAGCTCTGTAGTTACTGTGCTGCTTTCATGTCTTCAGTGATTTTTTTATCACAGGAACATTAGAAAATGGGTTGGGAAGTCTGACACAGGTAGGAATATGAAGCAGGTGCCTGTGGAAGGAAGAAGGAGATCACAACTTTCATTTCTGTGGCTCTCCACCACTTTTTCCTCCAGCTTGTAAGGTCTTTGAAAGACAGTGATTTCCTGCATAGCTCAGAACCGCAGTCTGGACACTTGGGATTTTCTAAGCATCAGGGATTTCTCTCTATGCCTCAGTTTCCCACCGTGTACATAATGATATTTGACCAGTGCTTGGTGAGTCATGGAATAGAAACATCCCATTCCCCAGCAGTGACCAGATGTGCGGGAGCCTCGTGCAGGCATGGACCTAAAACCAGGCTCCTGCTGCCGTAAAAGGAAGGCCAAGTTCAATCCCCTGACCCTACCGGCCTCCCTGCAGCATGAACACATCATTTCTAAAAAAGTGCATGCTGCTTGCTTTTCTCTCCTTCCCATCCATGCTTATACCACTAAGGTGCCTAGTGCAAGGAATGAAAATCAGCTGGAAAATAACCACAGTAAAAATTTTCCAAAGCTTTCTTACAATAGTTTTGCTCATGCGTGTGTGATGTTTGCAATGTGGAAATAAAGGTGTTGTTGGCATTTGTTGGGCCACATCTTCATGGCCATTTATTAGTGATCTTCGTAACGTAGGGGGTACGAGCACTGCCAGCCCCAACGGCACTGCCTCTGCCTATGCACGCTCAGTGCTGCCCCAGTGAAGCACAGCGAGATCAAAGCCCTCATTTTCTCTCTCTGCGTTATCCACCCCCTCGATCCACCTCCTGCCTCTGCTGGGAACCCGCACCTATTTTTCTGTGCGTCCCTAGAAAGATGAAATTGGCAAGCGTGTAAACCGGCAGAGGCAGCCGCAGCCGAGTGGAGCACTTGTTGCTGCTTTTGTGAGCGCGGGAGAAAAGGCAATGGAGGAAATTGGGGTGGCAGAGGTAGGATGGGATGAAAATGCATGGAAAAGGTCAGCAAAGAAGGGACTCTGAGGCTCTATATCTTTTTTTTTTTTCAGGGCTGGGACATCTCAGCTGTCTGGGTTGCTTCTATTGCTGGAGAGGCAAACTCAGTTGCAGGTCGCTGTTGAGATTAAAATATTGGGCAGATCCTCGAAGGACAGAGGAGCCATTTCTGTCCCTCAGCTGGAGGAAAGGAGCAGGATAAAAAACAGCCCAGGAGCTGGAAAATCTGCTGGTAAATACTAATTGTTCCTCTGCCTTTTACCTCTCTGCTTTTGAAATTCAGTCTTTGTCTTTTGTTAATAAACTAAGCGAGTATCAGCCCAGAGCAGCAACATGAGCAGTACAACAGACACGGGGGCCTTGTGAGCTCCATCCCTGGGCTTGACAGTAATTCACCCGGTGACCTCTGCAGAGACATTTCACCTCTCTGCCCTCCAGGCTTGCCAAGCCCGGTGATGGATTTCAGCTCCTGAGAAAGCTGCACGGATGAAATGATGTTTGCAAGGAGTCTCTAGTATGCAAAAGCAAGTTGTTTCTTTGCTGGAGTGCGGGGAAAAAAATCATAACCCTGATCTGACCTTCTTTCCAGCCCTTCCACAGAGTCATCTCTGAATTCATGCCCCTGTGCAGCTTCCCACATCCTCTGTCGTTTAGAAGGAGCATTTTGAGTTCACACTTGCCCTGGGTGCCCAGCTGCGTTTCACCCTGTAACCTTTAAACAAGGCTCTGCCCTTCCACAGGATTCAGTTTCTTTGCTTGTAAAACTGTGGGCAAACATTTGTGAAGGTGGGGATGGATTTCCAGCCCCTCTGGTGATGTGGGGAAGCTTCCCTCTATGGAGCTAGCACTTCCTTATTTCATCAATATCCTTGCAAAGATAAGGATCTATTAATGACAGTAATAAGTCACATATAAAGACTCAGAGAGAGTAGTGAGTTAATGTTTTAACTCTCTTCTTTACAGCAGAAAACTCTCTGGAGGCCATTCAGAGTTAATTGCTGGAAATTAGGGCGACTCTGCATTTCAAACTGATCCATTTCCTATTGGAAAATGCAGGGTTGCTTCTATTTTTTTTTTTAAATGGAATCTTTCATCACTGATTTCAGTGATATTTTCCAGAGAAATTGAAAACTCTGATGTTCTCATTTCAAATAGATTACATGAATTTTTTAAAAAAATCATTAAATATAGTCTTCTGTATGATTGTTGAATATAAAGGTTAAAAGTCAGGTGTATATTTACAAATCTGAATATATAAATATATAACACCATCCATTTTACATGGATTCTTAATATTAAAGAATGACATTTTATATATGAGCACAGCCTTGCAGTGACAGGACTGAAGACATTTAATCTAGTCACAGCTACAGCATAAGATCTGCTCTGCAGAAACCCTTCTTAGCAGATATTTGTATAACCTGTTCCTAAAAACCTCTAGAAACTGAGATTTTGCAATCAATCAGCTACACAACCTGTTTCAGTGCTGCGCCATTATCACTATTAGAAAGGCTTTCATAATGTCTATCTAAATATTCCTTGATGGAGGTGAATCCATTATTTCTTGTCCTGTCTCCAAAGTTGATGGGCAATGGCTCACTCGTTTCCTTTCATCATTTTCCTTTTATATATTTGCAGATGGTTATCATGTTCCTCTTGATCAGTTTTCCCTAGATTATACAGCCCCAGCTCATCCAGTCCTTCCCTAAGTTGGGTTTTCTTGCTGCTGTCCTCACGAGGTCTACATCCTCTCTGGGTCCATCCATGAACTCTCAATTTCAGCTGAGACCTTTGTGGGCTGAACAAATCAAAAAGGTTCCTCCCATACATTCCTACAACTCCTGTATATACCAGGACATCTTCTGTTGATGCTGACTCCATGCAATCCACCGTCATGCCCTGGTTCTCTTCCGCAGAGCAGAAACTAACCATTTCCTTCCTGAGATAGTATTTCAACTATTATAGTATGTAAGTATTACAGTATTTCATAGAATCATAGAATAGTTTGGGTTGGAATGGACCTCTAAAGGCCATCTAGTCCAACCCCCCTGCCGTGGGCAGGGACATCTTCAACTAGATCAGGTTGCTCAGAGCCCCGTCCAACCTGACCTGGAATGTTTCCAGGGATGGGGCATCCACCACCTCTCTGGGCAACCTGGGCCAGTGCTTCACCACCCTCAGCATAAAAAATGTGTTCCTTATATCTAGTCTAAATCTACCCCCCTTTAGTTTAAAGCCATTCCCCCTTGTCCTGTCGCAACAGGCCCTGCTAAAAAGTTTGCCACCGTCTTTTTTATAAGCCCCCTTTAAGTACTGACAGGCTGCAATAAGGTCTCCCCAAAGCCTTCTCTTCTCCAGGCTGAACAACCCCAACTCTCTCAGCCTTTCTTCACAGCAGAGCTGTTCCATCCCCTGATCATTTTCGTGGCCCTCCTCTGGACCCGCTCCAACAGGTCCGTGTCTTTCTTATGCTGAGGGCTCCAGAGCTGGAGGCAGTGCTCCAGGGGGGGTCCTACCAGAGCAGAGCAGAGGGGCAGAATCCCCTCCCTCGCCCTGCTGGCCACGCTGCTTTGGATGCAGCCCAGGATACGATTGGCCTTCTGGGCTGCGAGCGCACATTTTAATTATTAATACACTATCCTTAACTAATCATGTATGCCAGCATGCGTGCCTTCCTCCACACCTAACCTAAACACTGTCCAGTTCATAATCAAAGTCAGCAATGAACATCAAATGACACCAGGTCCAAAGCGAGTCCCTTCTCAACCTCAAATAGCCCAGAGAATTGTTAGCTACTCTCTGAAGAGGCTTTTTCAAAGTGTTTTGGGCTCATTAAGTAGCCAGTCGTGTCTCCCCACCTTGCTTTTGAGCATGCAATGTGGGACAACATCCAAAGCACCACAAAAGCCCATCCTTCTCCCTTACACACAAAGCCTGTGACCCTGTCGTGAGAGGAGATTGAATTGTTCTTGACAAATCTGTTTTGGCTGTCATTCAACTCCTGGTTACCCTCTAGAGGCTTACAGAGGACTGGTTTGATTATCTGTGTGTATTGGGTCTGAACCAGGTAACTGATATATAGTCGTGGGGTCTCCAGGCGTGATGCTTGTCTTTTTCCAGCCTGCTGGGACATCACCCGCTGTCCATGTGTCCTTGACAGGGGTCACACCAGCTATGAGCCTGCATCATTCAGGTCAGCAAGGTCCATCTGAAAATACTTGATTTATTGAAATACTCCCCAACTCTCTTTTTTCCCTCGCGGTAACATGAGCACATACTCTGCTGCTACCAATGTTAACTGTGCAGTCCAGCCAAACACTGCTTACCTGTATCAGAGTCTGCAAATATGGTGCTGTGCATGTTAACCGTCCTATCTGTCCCCATCTGTGCCTCTCTGTTGAAGAGTGCACCAGCCACTTCTTTGATCTCCCCCTTATCAATTAACGTACTTACAGACTCATTTCTTGTTCCTCTTTTATGTTCCTTACAGCCTGTTTATCATTTTGTGCCTTGATCTTCCTGTTGTGAATGTCACATCGTCCAGGCAGGGAGTGTTTTCTCCTCCGCTGATGCTCGCTCCTCACTCACTGCCAGGGAGCTGCCTGGCATCCCTGCTGCTGATGCTCTGCTTTGTGGGGGTGAAGCAGGGTGTGTGTCCGTGTGTGTGCAACATCTCAAAAATTTCCTTCCTATCTGGATTGAAGAAAAGCTCCCAAACACTGGGATTTGTCATAGGATGGAAACCCCATTGCTAAATGCTCCCTTCTGTTAATATCAGTGGTGGGGAGTAAAAAGAGAGAAGAATACGGACCTTCTGCTGCCATTTCCAGAGATCTTCTGGGTCCCCCTCAAGTGGCACTAGTGCCTTATTTTAATGAGCCCATGTTCCACCAAAGTCAAATGAGTTCTTGAACCATTGACCTTAATGGAATTTTGTGTTGCCAGAATAATAGGCAAAGATTATTGTTTATATTATATTGTGCACATAGATAATGTGAATAAAATGACTGCTGATCCACCCTGCAGGATTACAGCATTGTTCTGCAAGTGCTCTGGGCAATCAAAGTGTGGAACAAGCTTGCCATAAAAAGAAATACAGTTGTTACAGATGAAACTGCAATAGGTAATTTTATGACCGTTAATAACCTTTGATGCTCTGCAAACTAAGACTATCATAAGGGTAATGAAACCTCATGCTTCAGGACATAAGAACACTTGCAAGGGAAGAGGAATGAATTTGCTTTTGCCCATTGAACAACTGGCTAAGCACATTATGAGTGCTTCTGACCTTTCTCTGAAGCTTCAGGCCTTTATCTACACTTTGGGATGGAGGATGCTGGAACCCAATTGAAAATGTTTTGGTCAGATGTGGGATTTTACTACCTGAAACAGTGATTTTCACTGTGTTAAATCCCATAAAAATAAATGGGATGTCTGCTCCATTAAGCTCATTGATTCTTTGGCCCCAACAAGTAATAGAGTTGGTATGCAATCTGAAGAGAAAATGGCAAAGTTCTCTGTCTAGGTGCATGCCATAAAAATCGTATGAACATGAACCAGATTAGGACTTGCTGCCTTTGTTTCTAATACAGCAGTATCAGGTATGAATTTACCCACCAAAATTTACAAGGAAAATTGAGGTCCTGAAGGACTGATTAAGTTTCATGAAGTATTTTATTTGCTAAAGATACATGCAGAATGACAGAATGAGCCCTAAACACCGCCTGAAAGAAGCTGTGCAAACAGGATACCATATGTTATTAATTCCCAGTGAGTACACCTTTGTTCTGGGATAAGAGCATCCAAATTCTCCACAGGAAATTTAAGTGGATTAAGCTAGTCCAGAATAGGGTTCTTAATTTTAAGTGTGTTTTGCCATAAAAATCACTCCCATTTTAATCCAGTTTAACTCGAGCACTAAATGTGAAATGCAGACTTTATGCTGGCAGATTACTCGCCCTGCAACTTGAAAGTACGTGAAATGAGTTCTGTGTTAGAGAAAACAACCTGATGTCCCCCAAAATAAGTGCCTGTTCCAGCAGCTTAAGAGCAAGATGTTGGAGATGAAATTTGTAACGTCCCGTGTAACGTACAGCTGGGTGTGCAAAGCCTTTCTGATGTGTGAAACAAGGGGTTCAGATACCGCACCTGTGTCATGATTGTCACTGGAGGGAGATAAAGTTGAGATTAGAGAAAACCTTGAAAGCAGTAATAAAAGAGCTCCACGTCTGCCCCCGAAGAACAGCCAGCCAGAATATTTCCACCCAATTCCTTTTTCCTCAAAATGAAATGCTTTGTTCCAGCTGAAACATGTGATGAGAATATTTTCCCATTGTGTTTCTAAGGGGAAGGTTTGTGAAGTTCAGGGTGAATTTTTCTGTCCTCTCCAGAGAAGCACAAGGATCTGAATTGAAATCTTGGCCCTTTGAATTCCAGGCCAGAAGCTCTGACACCATTACTTTTACTGAAAAAGGTTTCCTTTCATCCCAGTGTAGAATTAAATCAGGTTCATAAACTGCAGTAGTCCCAAAACTGTTTTCAGTGAACTCTAACTGGGAAATTAATTCAGTGATTCATGGATGGTCTAGTCAACTTGCTAGAACATTTAGATGAGCCAGCCCAGGTCCTCTCACAATGCCTGAAGCAGTGTAGGAGCTACTAAATGTCCTTCTTTGAAAGGTAGAACATCAGGAGAGAAAGTAAAAGATACTTTGCTAAAAGTCTCTTCCCATCTGGAGAATCCCTATGTATGGATGAAACGCCTTTGAGCAGCAGGAGTTCTTGTGCGGGGCCTTTGCTATAAGGATAATGCAGCAGCACAAGGCTCTTATTGAGATATTGCTCTGATAAAGGCAGCAGAAAGTCCACACTGAAAGTAAGATGACTTTATATATGCTCTAGGTCAGACTCTTCAGGGCATTTTCATATTGTCCTTGTACGAGATAACTCGCTGCAGTAAATGAAGTCTAATGACATTTCTAGGAGAACAAAAGTTTTAATGGAGTAGTTTTGCCTTTGTTTCATAAGCAGTGTAATTCTAAAAAGGCATTGAGCTAAATGTTTTTGGGTATTGGAATATTTAATTTATGAATGTGATGTAGGACATGCCACCAAAATGATTTCTAATTAGGATGAAGTGTAAGAAGCAAATCTGATTAGAATTAAGACCTCCAGCAGTTTGGGTGTTTGCCTTTGGCTTGGTGCAGAGCTGCTCTGCTGAGTCCCTGCAGGGCTCCCAGATAATGTGGGTTTGATATCAAACCCTTCCCTTTCTGAACCCAACGGGTGGCCACCCTGGCAGGGCACATGTGCCCTTTGTAAGAGGAATGAAAGCAGAGATCTCTAGAAAAACAAAAGGC
>NW_008824591.1:1424667-1429046 GCF_000699105.1 Pygoscelis adeliae
CTCTGTGAGAAGGGAGTCAGTTGAGCTCAATAAATGGTAGTTTAATTAAATGTAGCTCCCTGAGGGCCCCGAAGCCAGGCAGGTATGGGCTGAGCAGTTGGCAGGGTTGGCTGCATTACTGCGAGATGGAGCAGTGCAGGCACCATGCTGCTTTTATGAGCTGTAATTCCCCCACTGTTTCTGCATCAGTGCAAGATCCGAATGAGAGTCACCGATCAGGGCTGCAGGATTGCTCATCCTGTGACTTCAGGAGACTGCTCCAGTGCTTGGCAAGAGACTCCATGGAGAGCAGGAGACAGGGGACAATGGGGAAGTTGCCTGGCATGAGCGCTACCTCCAGGAAAAGAGGAAATGGAGGAAGTCCATCCAAAGGATTTGGATGTTCTTTGGTGTTTATATGCCTCAACCCTGGCATTTCAGCCTTTTTAGGTGCAGAGTATGGCAGACTGGCAGTAAAAGGAGTGCAGAACAGTGTAAAAACATGGGGAGATATCTTAAAAATGCAGAAAGAAGTTAGCTGCTTGTTCCCTGCTACAAGTATACTAACCCTGCTGTGTGCATCTCTCTAAATCCACCTACAGACGCCAAAGGGAAGGGAAAGGGCTAGCTGTTGGCCGTAAGAGCTGAGATCCTCTTCTCCATGCACCTCTCCATTCAGCTGCATCTGTAAAGCCTGTAGCAGTCCTGCAACCCTTGGGCAGAAGCTTTGTACAAGGGGATAGGAGGCAAGTCAACGTTACAGGAAGCCCTGATTCCTCTGCTGGAAGAAATGTCTTGCTTGCTGGTTTTGCTCATGGGCTAACCAGAAACCAATTGTCCTGAAGATGGGCAAACTTTGGAGTAATTAGTAGAAACCAGGAGCCAGCACCTCACTGCACGTGTAGGGGTGGGCCCTTGGAAATATGATGCTCCGGTTTTTAGGGAACACATTTTTACTCTTGACTTTTAGGAAGTCTCAGCCTGTTTCCCAAGAGGACTTGCATTCACCAGCCAAATTTATAGAGCTAAAACCACCTTTCCTTGAATTGAAGGCAAGAGGCAGTTTTGTGCTCCCCAGACACACATGCACTCCTGCTTCTTTCCTCCTCTACTCTTTGCCTGCTTTCCAGGTAAACTGCCTTTATAGCAAGATTCATCCTGTTTAAATATTAAATAGCAAAGCCATATAAATTAATGGTGCTGTTTTAAAACCCTCCGTTAAAGCCAGGCCTATCAGCAATGACAAATTGTCTCATTATGGGACATTAATTTCTTGTAATTTATTTTAGTGAGTGAAGGTAAATTTATGGTTCCCTTTCCCCTGGGGCATGTTAAGACCCAGCTACCAGGTCAGAGAGAGGTCACTAAGCCCCAGAAGAACTGAACTAAACGTCTTGCCAGGCAGGGAAGGAAGGGAGGAGAAAATTAATTTGTGCAACCAAGAGCCAATGCAAAACCAGCAATGAGCCCTCTGGTCCCCAGCTCTCTCCCATGGTGGCTTCCATCTCCATCTGCCAGGTGAAACTCTCAGCAGCTATTGCATCTCCCCCAACATTAAATTACCATGCACATGTCTGTGCAATGCAATTGTAAGACCTCAGCCCTGGTGCAAGCACGGTCTTGGGGCATCCATCTGCACAGCATCATCCTAAACTCTCTGGCTGTGAAAACAAGGGGTTTGGTGTCTTTCTCAGCCCATCTTGCTCAAACACATACAGCGGCACGGTGCCAGACAGAGGGGATCCAGGTTGCCTACATTCCTGGATGTTGTTTGCCATACCAGCTGGGCTGGGCACTGCCATGCAACCGGGGGTTTCAGTGTGACATGCAGCACATGGAGCACCAGGCCTGGAAATCAGAGCTGGGATCTGTTTCTGAGAAAGAGCTCAGTCTGAAATGACTGAAATTTTCATCAGGGCCAGTAGCATCTGACAATTTGAAATGTCAGTTTGACCTGTCAGATGAAGAGGATGGGTGGGGATTTTTCTCTCCCTTTGCCAGCTGTGCAGTTTTCACAGCTAACACAGCACATTTTCAACTATATATACATATGTGGGGTAAATATATTATGCATGAAGAGAATATTTTTTTTCTTAAATCCATTATAAACGCCGTTATTACATTTGAATCCTTGATGAGCTGTGTACTGCACAAAACTCATTTAGCGGCTTCTTGATTCCCAAATCAGTGTGCAGAGGCTGCTCAGACCTGGGCTGGACTTGACCCACTGAGAAAGTAATAGAATTGCAGCTGATGTTTTTGGGGCATCTCCTGTCCCACAGGGTTGACAGAGTGGTTTATAATCCAGACTGATATTTTCACACCTGGATGCATAGATCCAGGCCCAGAGATCCCAAATGAGTGTGGTTAGTCATGAGCTGCTCAGCAAATGACTTTTTTTTTTGGCTGGGAAAGGGAAGTTTTATTTACAGGTTGGAAATTAGGTTGTGGCAGCCCCAGTGAGGGCTGTAACTGGGTTACTGTGATTGCAGGTCAGTCTGGCCCTTCCTCCTCCCCACATCGGAAAGTGGGTCTTCCCATCCCAAAGGAGAGCTAAAGAAACCAGGGAAGAGAGTTTGGCATTTGGCAGGGGAGATGCATTAGTGATGTTAAATGTTTGCAGAAGGAAAACACAAGGAGAAATTGGATGTTGTACTGGGGAAAAATATTTGCCTGGTGAAATCCTGCACAGGGCAGGGAGGCCCCCGAGCATGGGTGGAAGCAGGATTTCTGCTTCTAAACAGAGACTTGTGGATGACAAGAACTGCTCCCCCCACCCAGCTCATTGTCTGCAGAGACTTTCCCCTCCTCAAATAGCATTTCCCTGGCCTGAAGGATGCAGAGATATTTTCAGCACTGCCCTGATATTTACACCACTGACCTCCACCGTTCACTCTGCTCCAAGTAAGGATGTTCCTGCTACGGAGGGGAATGCATTAGGGGCTGGAAGGAGGTGTACCAAGCCCAAGAAGCTATGCCTGGAAGTGACTGCATGGCGTGCAGACCCATGAAATCATTTTCCCTGCAGTAAATTGTGAGCATTGAGTCCTGATCTGCCTTTTAAAAAATAAAGAAAACCAAAATGCCAGCAACGTGCACACACTCACCGGAGGGAAAACACTTTTCACATCATTGCACGGCTACCTGCTTCCACAAGATGTAATTTCCCTTGCAATTGCCTTCTGCTACATTAGACTTTGCAGAAGACACAGCCCGTTGCTATTCCTCAAAGCACAGCTTGGGTTTCCTAGTCAAATAGCCAGCTACCCAAATGAAAGCAAAAGCTTTGCTGCAGGGTAACGACAAGGCTTGGGCTCTTCCCTGCAGCACGGACACATCTGGGGACAGGACTGCCCCATTTGGCTGTGCCATGAACAGGCTGTTGTGCTGTGGACCCCTGGGTACAGGGATGCTCCCATAGCAAAGGCAGATGGTAACTTTCTGCCACTAATAATTTTGGGACAGAGGAGAGGAGCTGTTTTCTGCCATGGGGCACAGAAGAAGAACTGTGGCAGCGGATGGGTGGCAGACTGGTAGAGTTGTCTCAACAAGGATAGCACTGAGCTGGATCTGCTGAGACAAGGGATGGGGTCTCATTTCTGCATTAGCACAGCCCAGCAAGTCACCGGGTGTTTGCTAAGGGATGGTAACTTGCCAGTTGTCTCGCGGATGTAGGACATGTAGCTTTACTGTATCCATCTTTGGTGAAGTGGAAAGTAAGTTATGTTACCTTGCACTTGCATATGCACTGTGTCTACACAACTCAGGCAGGCTGGGGTAAATTCTTCAGACCTGAGTGCTCAAAGGAAACTCCAGATACAACTCTGCAGTGGCTTTTATTATATCTCTTGTTGCAAAAAACAAGTAAGTAAATGAATGTCAAAACATGGCTGTTGTCTGAGGCTCAGAGGATGGTTTAAGGGTCACACAAGGCTACCGGCCCCTCTTTGGTCCCTCGGCATTTCTGGCCCTGTCTGTTTACCAGGGTCAGGAGGTGGCAGCCACTCACCCTGCAGTGCTGCTGGCTTCACACCCCTCCCCATCGCTGCTGCACCCTGGCTAGAGCCCTGCCCTGGGGATATGGGGTGACACGGGTTTGCTCCGTCATGCTGGAGTGATCCAAGGCTGCCACATCCCTGAATAATGCCTGGGACTTTCTGACTCCTGGCTGTGTCCAAATGAGCAAGTGGAAAAGCAGGGACAAGAAGGGTTAAAAAACCATGTACAGCACCTGGCACAAGGAGATCCTGCCCTTTAGGGGTGCAGTAACGCAGGGGGACTGGATCCCAGGCTTCCTAACCTTCCTAACCTGTGAGGGGGTCTGGAGAACAAGCCTTATGAGGAGCGGCTGAGGGAGCTGGGGTTGTTTACACTGCAGAAAAACAAGCAGAGGGGAGACA
>NW_008824591.1:1429069-1460130 GCF_000699105.1 Pygoscelis adeliae
GTTGGGTTGATGGTTGGACTCGATGATCTTGGAGGTCTCTTCCAACCTTTAATGATGCTATGATTCTATGATTCTATTCTATCTCCTGCCTTTTCCACTCGGCCATACTGCCTGCCTACCGCTGTGCTGTGGGATGCTGCACAGCAGCACTGCAGGACAACTAGGACAGGAAGGACAGGAATGATGTATCTGCATGAAATTACAAAAGCAATTTAAGATGCCAGGTTTCCAGGTGAGGAGAGGAACCACAGCTCTCTTGGCTTCCCCTGGAGTAATCAGCACTTCTGACACTGGGTTTCAAGAGGGGTGGAGAAAAATTACCAACGTCATGGCTTGAACAGGACAGCAGGGAGCCTGGTCCTGCTTTCACATGAATGGCCTCTCTAATCGTCAGCGTTGGGTCCAGCCATCAGGAGAACACCAGCCTTCCCTGGTGGGAGCCAGAGTATCCTCCATCTCCTCCTCTGCAGAAGGGCGGTGTGGCACCTTCCTCCTTTCTAAAGTTTCCTGAGACAGACAGATGTTCAAGCCATATATAAGAGCTCGTTGCTGTCCTTGGCTCCAGGTTGTTCTAGGAAGTGGGTCAGCACTCAGAGAAGTCAGCAGAAAGGCTCCCGACAGCTTCAGCAGAGCAGTGATGCTCTGAGAGATGTGCTCACATGTGAAACGCGCCGCGCTGGGTCTAAGGCTGATTTACATCCAATAACCCCCACTGACTATTGCAGAGCTCTGCCAGGTTGCTTTACCTGAGGATGTGACCCGGAAGCCAACAGACCTCAGGAATGTGCTTTCCTTTCAAAAGCAGAGCAGTCTTTTGAGTTAGCAGAAGCCTCAGCACAAAAACTGCATGGCCAAAGCAACGTTGCTACCTGTTTGTGCTGCTCACTGCCATTTGATTCTAATCAGGGCCTGGGAGCTCTTTTTGTCTGGCTTAATTGACAAGCCCTCTCCGAAGGGTCCTTTGCCTGTGACTGCTGGAAGGAGAGAAGCTCATTTGTGTATCTGGCAGAACATAATCTCAATAACGCTGCTAATGTGCTGTGTAATTGCAGGCAGCCATGCAGGTAGCTGTGGCTAGGAGGAATGCTTGTCCCTGAAGGGTCAGGGCTTTAGAAATCTCTCTCCCTCATATAAAGCTGGAAAAAGAGTGTGAAGCACGAGTGTCCTGATTTACATGCAGAGCAATGTATAAATAGCAGTGCTGGATTGGCTTCGGGGGTCTTGCTGAAGGTTTTCAAGCTTTCCTTTGTTCCCAGGAGCTTGCTCCGTCTTGAAATCCATCTCCATTTCCCTGCAACACAGAGGGGTGAGGTTTGCTGTTGCTCTGACATCTCCCAGCTGCTCTGCACTGCCTCGGAGCTGGGAGCAGAGATCCATGCCCAGCCACGTCTCAGCAGCACAGAGCACAGCACATGCCCAGAGCTGGTGTCCTAAGGGTTTTGTTGCAGACCACAACTAATTCCAGGCATTGCTTTTCCACCAAAAACCTATCTGTTGCAATGCTGATATTTTTTTTAATATGTGTCAGCTGCTTTTTACAGAGGAGAAAAGAAAACGACGACTCTTCGCTTGTGACAGGGGACACCTGGAGAAAGTGCTGGCTTTGACTTCTTGGCATCTCTAGGCTGGACTTCTGCATCAAGACAGCAGATTAGGTGTCCTCAGAGCCACAGCAGCTGAACCAGGCAACCTGCGCTAAAGACTGCTCCGATTTTTCAAAGCCTTTTCTTTAACCCTTAAATTATCACCTTGGACTGCAAATGTCTCCTTTCCATGTGGGAAAGAAACTGATTAGAGGATCATGGCAAAATAAATGAAGACTAAATTAAAATTTGGTTGTAAGCAACAGAAAATATAAGCTGTTTGGGTTTAGGCTGCTTGTAGCTCTTTTCATAATTAAAAATAAATAATTTATAGTGTATGCAGCAAAGCTGGAGGCCCAAAAAGTATTATTTCCTCCTTATTCACTCTGTCTGTACTTGTGGAGCTCCTCCAACATGTAGGTAACTCAGGTTTGATTCTCCTTGGGGAGAAAGACTGTGATCTGAATGCATTTCTCCTTCTCCTGGGAAGGAGCTGGTCATGGACTGGGATGCTCTTAGACATGACTTACGCACTGGGATGTTCAATGACGAAGGGACTGACTTCAGCCTAGTGCTGGGAAGCCCCAGGGGAATGGAGCCAAACAGCCTGAAATGCCACCGCGATGTGGAAAAATGCTGCTGTTGTCTGAATTATCCCTTCAGCGCCCCTGCAAGATCATCAAAATCACCAAAAAGGGCTGAGGCCAGGCCTCCTGCATCAGCACCCTGATTGCAGGGCTCTGATTTTTACTCCGAGTACATCTTTCATTCATAATCCAACTATGTGCTCCCACAGGACAAGAGATTTGATGAGTTTGTGTCCTCTAATTGCAAGAGCCCAGCTGAGGGGAAAAAAACCCAACCCCCCCCCCAAAAAAAATCCCCCCCAATGACAAAACCTAAAAAAAAAAACCCCAAAAAAACAAAAATCCAAAAATGCAAAGAAACTTTCCTCCCCCCAGCCCTAAAGTCACTGATGCTCAGTAAGTTGCCCTGGGAGGTCTGTGAGCATGTTATAGAGCTACAAATTCAAATGCAGGGTGGTCATGCTGTTGCCATGTGGTGCTGTCAGAGGTGGGGATGAGTTTGGGAGGTCTCTGCTTGCCTTGAGGCAGGGATGGGCTTCTCCACGAGAACCTGGTCCTGTCCGTGCCCTTGCCAACAGCAGAGACGTTCAGGACTGATTAAGCTGGGAAGACAGAGGTCCATGTATGCAACACGACTTTTGCTCTCCAGCAGCCAAGAATGAAAAATGAATGCATTTGTTAGCTGTGTGGCCCTGGGCAATTGATATTTCGGTCTCTGAGGCTTTTGGGCACATGCAATTTTCAAAGTCAGTTAAAAATAAAAACCGTTTCATCTCAGTGACTTTGCACAAGTGTCTTAACAGCGGGGCTTGTTCTGCCTCTGCTCTACCCTGCTCCTGACAGGGGAAAGGGTTAAAAGCCAGCACCACCACATCCAACAGCCCATCAATGGCAGTTGTAAAGTCATTGCTCTCAGCGATGTTGAGTCCTGGTTTATGAGGTGGGGAATGCAGCCAAACAGCCTGAAATGCCATTAGGATGGGGGGCGAGGCTGGGAAGGGGGGGGACAGGGGACTTGAAAGCAAACAAATACTGTTGCGTTGATTTAATTTCTTCTGGACTTCCAAAGGTCTTGCCATTATTCACCGTCGTGCTTCACCTCCTGTCAGTTAGCCCCAGATGAGAGCCTGGGAGCTCGCACAATTAATCACAGCGGTATGTCAAGGTGCTGATGGCCCGTGGCAGGGCCAGCCGGTGGAGGGAGAGATGCTCTGGAGGGGGGAGCAAAGGTCTGGTTCAAGGCTTGCTCTCCTGAGAAGCTTTTATGTCGTGCAAAAGTTGTGTTGCTGTTAAACGAATAACCTTCCCCGAGCAGATAAAAGCTCATCACGAGAGCCTCGGCCACTGCAGAGCTGTCCCTGTGCAGGGGATGTTTATTCCCCTCCAGTGCCTTTACGCTGCTGCAGACAGGGACTAGACTGCAGGTTGTTGCCCTCTCCAGATTGCTCCAGACAGACCTAAAGCTATTTTCCCTGGCAAGGTAAAGTCCTCAGCTCTGATCTGCAGTGTGTGACAGGTTGACATGCACCCGGGGTTTGGTGCAGGGCTTGGGAACGTTGCAAGGTAAGGAAGTACCTAGATTTCCAAAGCTAGAAGTTAAGTAGGTATCTCCATGAGATAAGTAAGTATCTCCGTGAGAGGCAGCAGTGCTCAGCAGGGCATGAGAGCCCTCTATGTTATTTAAAATCTATCATTGCACCATCTGTGATGCATGCTTTATGGCCCAGAAATGGCAAGGAGAGCCTCAGACTGCTGCATTTTGGTCCCCCCTCGGCTACTTGTCAGCTGGATGTTATTTAGCAAGTCATGGTGTTCCCATGCCCCAGTTTCCCCAGCACAATAGGGATGCTGATGGTGACTTACCTTGGCCCCTCGTCCCAGAGTTAGGGATGGAAAAGGTAGTTTAAGAGCTCTTTGCTCGCTGACTCCAGCGTACACCTTTCCAGGACACTCCACGACCAGACAGCAAAACGTCACTCACTGTTTTGTTCCGCATGCCAGGCTATAGAAACCACGGAACAGCCCTTTTATCTTCCTTCCAGCCCAAAATGGCAAAGAGGGGACAGACAAACAAAAATGCTCTTTAATCTAACTTCTCCCTCAAGCCGGATGACTGTGTCTGTATGCACATAGCCCACATCAACATACTTTGGGTTGAGTTCCCGTTCCCTAATCACTGACAAATGCTGTACAAAGCACTGGAGAATCAATAGGTCCTGACCCAGGGACCTTATATCCTCAGGGGTCAGCCCGTCTGTGACAGGTCTGAGATCCTGAGAGCGTGGAAACCCCGAGATGTGCCGGATGTTACAGGCACTTGGGGTATTCCAAGATCTTGTATAAATTTAATCCATGTCATATGTATCCGTGCAGGGCTCAGGGGAAATTCCAGGGCTAAAATTGCTGACGGGGATAATTAATGTTAATCCCGGTTAAGCTGGCAAGTCTAGAGACAGCTCAGTGACCAGCTGGGACCAATATCGGGATGCTTTCATCTGAACTGGTGGGACAAGGCTGAGCAGGGGGGAACCACCAAGGGACCTCCAACTCTCAGGAGTTTTATACGCATCAAGATTTTGGGGCAGTGCTTGGGAATATTTCAAAGTAAGACCATAGCTTGATTTCTCAAGCTAGAAATTAAGTTGGTATCGCAGCCAACTTATCATGCTCAGGAAATTGCAGGGAGAACGTAGACATGGCACACACCATCCTTCTGGGTCCCATCTCCTCCTGCAGAAAATCATGCAACCTGGGAGGGCTGGGAAGTTCCCCAAATGGAAAACTTAGTGCACTGAAGTAATGGAGAGCTTTGGAGAGAAACACACAGAGTTTCAGCGTTGGTTGGGAATTTAGGCTGAGGATTTTGAACGTAATTGTGAGGATGGTCCAGAGGAGCAGGCTCAGGTCTCTGGAGTCTCTCTTGATGCCCTTGGAAATCTAAGCTTTGCTCTGGAAATCTGGACCACGTGATGCGTTTTTCACAAGAGTAATTGCTTACCTCAGAAATATCAGAGCTGTTTCTCCTGTGATATGGCCTCTTTGATTCTCAATTTTTCAGAAAGCAGTTTTCGGATTCTTGCCATGAAGCAGCTGCCTCCACAGTTGAATTTTGAAGACAAGGTCTTGACTTGGTGCATTTTATCCATCTGCCTGACTTGTGCCTATCTAAATTCCTCCTCCTTAGCAGGGGGAACATTAGACATGATGTATGCCAAGCACAGCTGTATGTAGTTCATTTCGGGTTAGTCCTAAGGCCAGCTCAGATCTCTTGCTTTCTGCAAGATGATTTGCCTATGCAGGGCTGCTGCAGTTTGCAGCAGGGCCATGCAACACCCCTCCAATTGCCATAGCAACATGGAGCAAAACAGGTGGCAGGTTGGTTTGGGTCTGCAGGAACAGGGACAAAAAATACAGAACTGAAGGTGAAAGCAATTCCGCCTGAGCAACACCCTTACGGCGAGAAGAACAAGAGTCTCTTGCATCCACTCAGCTAGAGCAGACTGTTTTTCCTCCAATTTTCCTCACCTCTCATTCAAAGAAAATGCAAAAGCAGTGCAAATCTGCTGGATGCTCCTCCTGAGCATCACTGCTGGCTCTGACCTCCTCCTTGACCTTGACTCAGGCAAGTGGCATCTTGGTGTCTTTGCCCATTGCATTAAGTCCCATTTCCCTTCTTTCTTTTTCTACCTCAGATATTTTGGCCTCTAAACATCTCCCACTGCCATACAGGTATTTAAGGCCATACAGGTATTTAAGGTTGGATCTTCAGCTAAAGTAAATCAAACAGTCTAGAAATCACCTTATGACAATTCAGATTTTACCCACACACCTACTTTTAAGTCAGCTGCTTCTTCTGAGTTGCCTGACTTTTGGGGGTATTTTCTGTATGAACCAAACCTCCCTGTGCTCCAGCTCAGGTTTAATTTGAGCCTTACCCTTCCATGGAGTTACCTTTTGCTGTCTAGCAACCTTCAAAAAAACCGACAGCTTAATTTAGCTAGAAACAGGTGGGATTTGGAGGTGGAATTCATGCAGTTTGCAGAAACTTCCATGATCTTCTTCAAAAATGAGTAGGTATTCCCAGTTTATAAACCTATGCCTGAAATCTCTAATTTGGCATGTGTCAGCTTCTCTTCTGCAGAATTCAAAAAAGACCTGTTGATTCAAATGGAGTCTCTGCCATCATTGAACCCACTTTATTCATGGGACAGCAAAATTGCAACAAGGTAGAAAAACACGAAAAAAAACAACAAAGGGAGTTCTGCAGTGCCTGAGCAGAAAGCACACGGGCATGACAGATCACATCATGGGGTGGCAGAAAAAATAGCACTAAATGAGAAAGACTCCATCAGTTAGGAAGAAAACATCACATTTTTCACAGAAATTGTTTGAATTCCTTAAAAGTAAAGTAAAAAGAATTAAGTCAAGCATCACTCCTACTTAAAAGAAGTCCTTTCATTAAGGGGAATATAAAACATTTTGGGATGATATAAAAATTGTTCATTTCCAATTGTTCTAGTAATTGTTCATTTCCAATTCACCAAAGTAAGAATTCTTTGTTAGGTGAGTGTTACTTGTGCTGTTCATGCTCTACTGTACAAGCTGGGTGCCACGTGTTTACTTGGTATTAATTTGTGCAGAAAGTATTTTAACTAGAAAGTTGTTCTTTGCAAGCTGAAGAATTTTTTTCCATATTGAAGTGGAAAAAAGGATCCTGAATTCTGCTGACAGATGTAATAGAGGAAAAGGAATGTTAAATACAGACCTGAATAACCCTCAGTCCATCTCTAGAAATTTAAGGGAACTTAACTAGGATATTGGCCTTATGGGCTTCGTGAAATTCATAGCCACAGAAGGCAATTTAATTTGTCAGCTATGAAAATGTTCAGAATTATTTCCAGTTAAATTCTCTGCTATTTCTGCCATAACACTTCATTTCAGGAGTGTGATGGATTTACAGATACTCTTTTAGAGAGACTCTTCAAAAAACAAAAAACACCGTTCAAAAAAAAAACCCAAACACAACTCCGAACAAAGAGCCCAGCTCTCCAACCTCCTCGTGTGCTCACCTTGGAAAACAAGCACATCCCTTGCACTGCTTTGAGTCTCCCAGCAGCACAGAAAGCATCCTGAGATCATCCTGCATAAATACAGACCACAAAATCTTACCTCCTGATGGGTTTCCAGCCCGTAATTACAGGTTGAGCTACAACATAGCTTTGCAAAAGCTGCCCTGTCTGGATTTAAGGATTTCACGGGATGCAGGTATCACTATATCTCCTGGTAATCGCTTCTGATGCTTAATTACCTTCCCTGTTGAGACCTTGCTCTGCTGTAAGGATTTGTCTGGGGTGTGCTGCTGGCAGGCTGCTCTGGGGGTGCAGGTTGCCGTGCAGTTAAGGATGGGGTTCAGCTTCATATTAGGATACCCACGTTTAGGTGTCTGGACATGGGCAGCTTCGGTATGTTTTAGTGTCCAAGCTCCTGTTGTGGTCAGCACAGACTTCTCAGTATAGTCCTTGGAGTCTGTTTTCCCTCTCTTTACCTAATGGCTTTTTGGCAAGACCTTGCTGCGTGCATTTTGGCTTTTGAAAATAACATTTTGCAATCATACCACCTTCTCCTATCTTATGAACTCTCTGTAGTTCACAGACCACAGATTGACTAAACCAGTCCCAGATGGGTTTAGGCATCATTCCCACATTATACCTTTTATTTCAGTAGACCCCGGCAAATGATTCTCGCACAGAAGATGAGACACCAGTAAATGTACAGTCAAAATTTTGGCTGGCTATGCTAATGATAGCCTTTGCTTTGATGGCCCCTTAAAAGTGTTTCTGTGATTTAAACACCCCTCACCTTCCCTGGTGTATGACCATGAAATTTCAGCCAAATTACAGTGCGATCCTTTGTCTTGGTTTCAATTCCTATAATGATTAGCCATGCGTGATATCTTTTTCTTTTTTTTTTCATGCTGTAACGCATTATTATCAGATTAGTATGCTAATTTATACTACAAAGAAATTAAAGCATTTGCCATGGCATTAAGTTATTACTTTAGATATAAATCCCTTGTGGCAACATATAGTAACTCTCCATTTTAATGCCAGGCTCAGAGATGTGTGAGCGACAAATGGTCTCCCCAGCACAGAATTTTTAGGGACAAATTTAGTCAATTTTCATGGTGTCTGGATGATGTTTTTAATCAATGTGGCAAACAGCAGGACGCAACTCTTTTAATTGTTTCCAGTCATCTGGGTTTAGTGGCATCCTTTTGGGCAACAGATATGAACCCAGCCAAGCAAAGAGACCCACTAGACACAGAGTCCGGGCAAGCTGGTCCTGTTGAATTGAGTTGAAGGGAGAAGGAAGGGTGACCATGGGGTCGGTCAGGCACTTGGATGAGAAGGGTGAAAGGATAATACCTTGCTAAGTGGGGAGGCTGAGCAGAGGACAGGTCTGCTCCATCCATCCCTAGAGCAGCCAAGGATGTTCCTTGCTCCTGACATGTCTGCTCTGTAGGGCAGTTAGAAATGACCCTCATAGCTGAGCTCCGCGGGCCTCCAAAACCCCTTTCAACTACTCTTTGCTAAAGATAAAAATCAGTCCTAGTCACTCTCATAAAGTATTAAGCTAGGAAGCAGTCTTCAGGAGCAATATGCATTTGTTGGGTGAGTGCAAATACCCAGTTAAGCCTCATAGCACCCTTGGTGTGGGGATGGGGCAGAGGGGTGCTCTAATGAGAGAGCTGTAAGGCACAGGGTAAGCCATGTGGGTGCCCTGCAGGAGTGGCAGCTAAGCCATTTTCAGCAGAGGTGTTTCCTATTGAAAAAATGTGACACTGTCATCATTCGAAAATCTCAGAGAAAAATACTGATTGCAAAGAAATTTTCACCCAGAAAAGCACAAAAATGAATAGTTTCAATATTTTCATTTTCCTCCCACAACATATAGACATTTTAACATTACTCAAACATTTGCTCTCCTAAGCTAAAGCCCATTCTTATTAAAAACTGAGACTTCAGATTTTAGGCTGGATCCTGGGATAGACTTGACTGGGTACGAGATAATATTTCCATGATGTGACAGCAACATTTTTAGAATCTTCTCTGCCTCAGGGAATTTTTAAACCTAGGCTTTTGGGTTTTGGGTTGGAACTGAAAAAGGAGCTCAAAATGTCAGACTTTCTGATGGAAGAGACAGTTTGGTTTTCAGCCAGTGCCAATAAATGGGCTAGTTCAGATCTCAGCTTTGAACAGGCTGATGTTGCCATCTGCTTTTGTGAAGTTCTAAGCCCAGAGCGGTCCCGGGGCTGGAGCAGTGCATGATGGACAAAAACACAGCTCCCCTCCTTCCCCCATCACCATCCTGTGTACAATTTTAGTTTTCCAAGCTTTTAAAGTAGGGAACCAGAGGTTTTTTAGGTCACTTACACAGTTAGACCCAAAAGACCAGCCCCCTTGCCCAGGCAACGCCTTTGTACTGTGTACTGAACAAAACAACTGCAGTGTGAATTTGTGCATGAACACAGCATTGGTAGGATGGAAAGGGCCGCCCGGGTTGGGATGTCAGCCTCTGAGTGAGCCCCTGGTGCTGCAGTCACAGTCATAAAAATCCGCATTTCACCCAAAGATCTCGAAGTGCTTTATAAACACCAGTGGCTCAATTATCCCTTCAGCTACCACTGGCTTAAATGTGAGATGCAGGCACACAACTGACAAAAAATCATGCCCTGCTTAATTACACTTCTCGCTGTCCTTGTGAGGGAGGCAAGAGATAATTGCTACTCTCAACTGAAGGAGGGTTTTGAGCATGGGGAGGAGGCCAAAGTGTGGAAACCTGATGTTGAATGTTCTGCATTTAAATTCCTAATTCTACACCATTAAAGGTGGAGAGGAGAATAAATCTTTACGGACTCCTCCATCCCAGTGGGAGATCTTTGTGCCCTGCTTCCCACAGAGATCAGGCTCAAATACTTCACAGTCCACAGTTATGTCCTCCAAAGTTGAACACTTAGCTTGGAAAACTCCGATTTTCACAAGCAGGTCAGTAGCAGAGAAATATAAGAGAGAAGATGGAGGTTGAATGGGACCCCTTGGGTCGCTGGATCCCCCACTCCCGGGTTAGCAGGCAGCCTCGGGGCAGGTACTTTGTCCAGAATAGCTCAGGGGAGCCTTGTTTTCCAGCCACCCTACTTGGGAGCTGATCAGGCAGTACGGAGCCTGGGAGACGAGCACGTGTGCCGACACCTTCCCAGGGAGGACAGGATTAGCCTGTTCCCCAGTGCTTCAGTAATCCCCGAGCTGTCGGAGAGGCTGAGATCTTCACCCAGGAAAGTGTCTTTCAATTCGTATCTTGCAGAACTTAAAACAGCAGCCCTGAAAGGCTGCTGCTTTCCACCGGCATTCAGATGCAGAACAACACTCCCATTATTTCCATCCGCAGCACCAGGCTGTCACCCCTGTCTTTAATTGCTAATTATGTTTTCATTATTTTTACAGCATTAAATTTTTTTAGTGATTATTGGCCAGAGCTGAATTGCATAGGTATTTGGATGAATTATTTTATCAGAAATCAACATGCACTGCCAGAGAGTTTGCTCGTGCCTGTATTTTCCTCAAAGAAAGGAATAGAAGCGACTAATTGTTTTCAATCCATCAGCCTTGGAAACCGGTGCTTTGTGCAGGAACTGACAACAGCACTTGGCCAACAGACTTGTAACAAGCTCCTCTGGCTGCAGTTTGCTGTAGTGTCTAAAACAGTGCAGGGACATGCATGAGGGACTCCTCTTGGTAAGGTTAGGGTGATTCTCTGTTGATGTCTATGTTGCACAGTCCTGGGAAATAATACAGGGTGACCATAAAAAAGGATTGGCCCTGCTTTTGGATCAACGGACTGCTTCCCAGCATCAGCCACCAACCACTGTGGTGCTGCGGTCCTGTTCCTTTGACCCTACAAGCACGCAGGGGTTTTAAAATATTTGTAGTGGCTTTGTTGATTCATCACAGGCTTCCTTTTGCCATCATGAACTGCTTCTGGATGTGAGATCTCTAGATCTTGCTTCTGATGGATCCTCTTAGCCAGTGTCCTCAGCTGAGCCTGGTCCAGGTCCTGGTCCAGACTCTGCCTTGTTATTATCCAGCCTTCACCCTGCTGCTGATTTCATTCTCTGTTTTTCAAGTTTTAGGGGGATTTAAGAGGATCTTTTCTCTCCTTGTGGTGTCAGGGATGCTTCAAAACCACAGCAATACGAGATACTTTGTGATTTTATCTTGCTAGGACATCCTGGTACTCATCCCTCCCAGCCCAGCATCATCCTTGGCTGCAGTGCAAACAGCCTTAAAAGGTTTGTCTGTAGCACCCTGGTCTGCCTTGACAGCTGTCTCTGATGGGTGCCATTTCACACTGGGGGCTGGAAGACCTTCGATAGTGCTCTGGTGTCATTTACTCACAAGAAGTTAAGGGAAACTTCTGATCTTTGAAATAATTCAAATTTTTTGAAACACACAGTTTCTGCTCTCTGGGAGCATTTTTTCTGCACTGCAAGCTAAAACACCAATGTTCTAAAGGCTTGGCTGGCCATGATTTAAAAGTCTCTACCCCCCATTAAATGTCATGTGTTGAAAGCAGAGGAGTAAACTTCCACCTCCTCCAAAAATCAAAGCGTCTTCCCTGCGACACTTGCTCTGCCATATAGGGAAGCTCTTCATACAAATACCACTCAAAAGCTTTAAATGTTAAAGGATAACAAGAATTTCCTAGATGGGGGCAGCCACAAACAGTCGATAGCACTGGGGCACTTCTGTTTCACTTTTTCATGTAAATACATAAAAAATCCTATCACCTTTTTTATACCAGAGGAAAAGTGTGTTTCCATCAGGACTAAAAAGGGGAAGATTTCCAGAGAAGTGGAGCAGTTACAGCTTGCCTTGTCTATCTTCATGTGTTTTATCATCTGCTGGTAGCCTGCTGCTACACAGCGGGGGAGATAACATGATTTCCCCAAGGGATGTTCATTATTTGTGCAAATACAAGTGTATAAGCAGCTACATCAGAGGTGGAGGGGTGGGGACAGAAAGGAGTTTAACTGACAATAATTTCACCTTTTGTTTCACATTCAGGCTTCGAAACTGTCACACTGAGAGAAGAAAAGCAAAGCGCTGTGAGCCAGGAGGAGTGGGCTGTGAACCTGCCGACAGCCGGGGCGTTGTGCTGGTGTGCATGGGAGACAGAGCTGGGCTTTTAGTGATGGGGGTCAAACTGTCTTCCATCTCCAGGCTTGGGAACACCTTCCTGCAGAAGGTGCTTTCAGGAGTGCAGTTATAAAAGGGCTAAATGCTAGTTTTATTACTATTGTTTCTGCTACCTACCGAGCAGCTGTGAAGCACTACCTGTTTTCTAAGCCCAGGGAAGCCCAGTATGTTTGCGATGTTAAAAGTCTCTTTACATTTCTGTGCCATGCTCATTTTGGGACAGACCAGCAAATGTCTGCAAAGGGAACACATGCAATGGCCTGCCTGCAGTTGATAGAGTTGAGTAAGTGTAAAAACCTTACATATAAAAGACAAATCAAGCCCAAGGTCTTAACACAGGACTTCCATGATGCAAAAGACCCCTTGGGGATCAAGCAAATTGGAAATGGAGAGCACAGCTCTTATCATTCTCACTACTGCCAGCTCCTGTAACACTGTGTTGGTGCTGAATTAACATCGCAGATTTGTAGCACCCCTTTGCCAGGCTGTGCCTGGGCTGGCTTATAACCCAGTAATGCAGTATTGCTATTGCTAGTCACAGGACACATTATTATTGTGAGCATCAGGCAGTGGCACAGAGAGTGCACACACTGCAACTTGTTGCAGCTCCTGACGCTGTTTTTTTTCTTGCTGAGGCTACAGGCGACAAGATGGGTGAATGCCAAAGCAAATGTCTGCACCTCCACACATGCTGGCTGGGAGCTGGCCGTTCTCACCAGTGCAGCTGTAATCCTCTTTCGGCAAGCCTGCGGACGTCCTGCTTGTGATGCCTTGTTTGAAAGCCTAGCTGGGGCACTGGGTGATCGTGGCCAGGCAGGGCCGGGAGCTGGATGGTGACTGCCATAGGCGCGGGGAGGGAGGGCTTGTCCCGTGCGTGGTAATGCTGTCCTGACAGGGCTGGGGAAAGGAAAAGATGCAATTACAGATAAAGGTACTAGCAGAGGTGCCTCCGAGGTACATGTCCAAGACTGAATGAATGTCTTAAACTTCTTCAGCCGCAATCAAGGGAGAGAAATGCAAGAGTGAATCTGCCCTCCTCCTGCCACTGCCTGCTCCTTCCCACAGCTTCCCCTTGCACAAGCATGTGCATGGTCAATGCAACCTCCTGGTGAACCAGGGAGCTGGTCTGCATTAAACCCACAACCCACAAAAAGCAAGCGGTTCCCTCTCAGCAAAAGTTTTTCCCTGGTGTAATTCATTGCACAGCTTGAGCTAAATCGGGGTGGGCATAGCAATCTGGGCAACACCGGATCAGTTTATGTGTTTCGGGTATTTGTGAATCTATAGCAGGAGACATTGAACACCCTGTAGGGCCGGACCTAGCAGTTAAGGTGCTCTCCCTGACAACCCCTTCTGAGCAGGGCTGTGCAGGCATGACCTGCCATCGGCCAGGGCTGCCCGGCTGGCCCGAAACAGATGGGGTCATAGGCACAGAGGCAGGCACAAGGTGAAAAGAGATGCAAAAACGTGAGCAGGACAAAAGGGTTAAAAACTGGGAATGCATTTTTTTTAAAAAGACTTTTAACAATCAAAGAAAGAAGCCATAAATTTGACCCTGGGGGGTCCTCCTGTTCCATGCCGAAGGGTTTTTCTGCTCCCTTACTACAAAACCCTCCCTTTGAGGAGAGGGAGTGCCTGGCTGCTGGTGGGACCTCAGCCTTCGTGCAGATCCCGTCTAGTGGGACCAGAGCTGCAGGGCTGCAAGAAGGAGCACTGCCCACCCAGGCAGCATCCCCTGCCAGCTTCAGGAAACAGCGGCTCCGCACTCAGGGAGGAGGCAGGGCATGGTGTGCATTGTCTGCCTGCATCTCCTGGCAAGCGTTACTTCTTTAGATGCTCAGAGGAGCTGGGAGGGTTTGCAAAGCCCCAGGTTCCCAGCAAACGTTCTCTCCAGGCCCCACTGCAGTGCCGTGGGAATGCGATGCGGCAGCTTGGGAGAGTGGCGACGCGCCTTAGAGCCCCTTGACAAAGCTGCTGGACAAGTCAATTAGGTTTTGTTCTCCTAATTTGGCTCCTACGCTGTATTTGCCAGTTAATCAGTGTCACTTTCTCTCACCGCCTGGCAGCTCCAGGGTGCTCCCAGTAAGACAGCTTCTAGCTGTAAATGCACTCTCTGGTGCTGGATCAGGCTTTTGCAGTATGGGGTGCTCATCCACGAAGATACTGGTTAACCGATAACACAGGATCATGCAATGACTCCTCTGTGGGAGGATGCTTCACTGGCAGGTAGTCAGTTCCAGCCTAGAATAATGTTTCCCATTAGAAATGGGCTTAGTTGTGTTCAAAAATGACCCTCTTTGCTCTGTGCTCAAAAACGCTCTCTTCTTTTCATGTTCTCTATTCTGTTCTTGCACTGTCTGTGCACTTGGGCATTAGCAAATGCATATTCTCTGACAGGAATTTTCTTTTTGGTGTTTATTTACACAACCAGTTGGACCTGCTGTAATGCTAAACCCGGCACAGGCCTTTGTGCCCCATCCCTTAGGTAGGTGCTGTAACCCTGATAGTAAAACTGATCTGGGTGTTAGGGCAGTGAGCCCAAAGCAGTTGCTCTCCGTGCCAGGCAGCAGCTCCCTGCTGTAGGTCTCTCCCTATCACCCTTGCAGCCCTGGGGACGGTCAAGCTCATTGGTGAAGGCAAGTTCCTGGCTACCCAAAAACCTCAGCCTGTGGGCTTATCCTCACTGCCATCCTACCCTCACATTGAGACCAGCAAGCCCCTTTCCCACAGTGGGCTGCGGGGTTTGCATGCACAGCTGGTTTTAGTGTTTGCAAAGAGCCCTGCACAGGCATCCCGCAGCGCTCTGCTCTCGTGTTTTCTCTACGGAGCTCAGTGTTTGGTCTGTCCTTTCTCCCCCTGGACTGCAGCACTGCTGCTCTTCGCTCTCACATCAGCTCATCTGCTTCTTTCCTTCCCTGCCCTGGCTTGCAGATTTGGGCAGCTGGAGGTCTGCCCCAATGGCCTGCAAGAGTCCCCCCTCTGCTAATGAGCTGACCTGTCTGCTGGATGCACAGGCAGCCTTGCTCCTGCTCGGGGACCAGAGCTGAGAGGGGACTTCAGCTCACCCCAATTTGGATTTGCAGACTGGATCCCCGAGCTGGGGGAGGCCATGGTCCTGAGCCCCAGGCAGTGGGCAGACCCCTGACACCCCCAGGCCTCTGCCAGCTACAAAGTTCCCTCCTTCCCATTAGTGAAAGTATTACCCTGCCAGAGAGTCAGCTTGTTATTTTTCTTGGCATTGCTTTTTGGCTTCCTGGATTGGACTATAGATTTTCTTTGTTCTTGTGTTGTTTTTTTCACCTTCCACCTTCTTGGACAGCTAAAAATAACACATTTCCTTCTTGTTAGCAGCCAGCAGCTCTGCCTTCATTGTTCTTAGAGGTTTTCCTGCATATCTCTGCTGGTTTCATAAACTTCTGTGTTGGAGTTGAGCACTGGTTGTTCTCTCCCTAATTGTAAGGCAACAAGAAGCCACAGCTCTGCCAAAAGGTTTTATTAAAGAACAAAAACAGCCAGCAAGCAATCTACACGAGCCAATAAAATGGCACCCCATGTCCCCAAGCTAGCAAGCACATGGAGTTACTCTTAAACTGGTATTTTATTTGGAAAAGAAATCAACCTTGACCCACTGCAGTCCATAAAATTAATCAGGCACGATATGCTGCATGCAGATTTGCAGTCCCTACAACGCAGGAGCTGAAGGAAAGTCATCATAGTAGGCACTTAAACCCCCCATAACTCATCAGCATGACACATCCCACAACACGTCACTACCCACAAAACAGCAAAGGCATTAGATACAGACTACTCATTAAAATCACCATGTGTGGCATGGCTGGGAGGGTACTCGGCATCTTTAATTTTCTTTCTGTCCCATGGGTTGGCACTACCCAGGGACATTCTGCAAGCAGAAAACGGTTTGAGTCCAAGTAGCTCCTCCTGTGATGCCAAAGTACGAGTATGAAGTTTGTGGGGCAGTGTGTGGTGGACAATCAGCAGGTTAGGACCTTCCTTTGTCTTCTCATATCCAGGCAAACCCCAGCTCAGCTTTCCAGGGCTTTGGAGCCAGCCCTGCCTTGCTGTCTACATGCCACGCAGCGCTAAGCGGGGATAGGCAGCTAACCCCAACGCCCGCTCTGCCTACGATCTGCTTGGAACAGCCGAGCAGCAGTCGTTGGGGAGCTTGTTAATTATCTTCAGTCTTAGATATTTGCATCCTACATTTCAATTTTGGTAACTTCTGCCTCCAGCCATTGGATTCATCAGGCTTTTGTCTGCTGGATGAAAGCATCTCCCAGTATCAGCTACCTTTTCCCTCCGTTGGTAATTACAGATCACAACAAACCGCTGTTGAACTTCGCCTTCGACAAGCCACAGACTCCTTCTGTTACGCCTATTCGTCCCAGGGATATTTTCTTTTTCCCAGCTCCCCGCCTCTCCGGGCAGCTCATCTCTGACTTGGTGAGCAGCCTTCGCCATGGGCCTCTCAGCACTGAGTCCCACGGTGGGACAGTGGCTTCAATGCTGGACTGGGTCTGCTGGGGACACTGAGCACACGGTTTCTGGGCTGCCAATCTCAGCGGCCACCAATGCACGTGGGAGGGATGTGCCCCACCTCTGGCTGCTCATTTTTCTTCCATGTATCCTTCTGCTGTGCCCCAGCCATCGCTTTGCTGAATTGGAGCAGGGAACAGAGCCAGTTATAGAAAACAGCCATGCAAATTTTAAAGATTTGGCCAGTTTCTTGCTCCATTGTACTACATAGCTTCACCTGTACAAATAAAATGGAGATAAAATAAAATCATCATGGGTTGAGGAAGAGCCAAATGCAGCAGGGGGAAGGGCTGAGGTTGTGATGTGCTGCCCAGTCCCTGCTCAGCCAGCCCTCTCAGCAACGCTCTAGGAGCATCATCTCACCCCTGCGAGGGAAAGCAGGTAGAAACAGGGATTTGCCACGTCATCTTCCAGCGCGAGATTAGGGGATGCGAATGATGTGAACATGGAGGCAGGTTCAAAGCAGACCAAAGGAGGCAGCTCTTCCTTCACCATGCAGCTGGGCGGTGGGACTCCTTGCTGCAGGAGTCTGCTGGGAGTTTACAGTGGTAAAGTGGGCAAGTGCATGGGAGGAAACCCACTGAGGGGTAACAACTACATAGAAACCACTTCTGAGCTGCAAATGCTCAAAGGCTGGGGTGGTACTAAAAGAGGGGAGTGTGATATATGTTTACTCTGCTATACCCTTGCCCTGACATTCACTTTCATCCTGAGACAAGAGACAGGGCTAGAGGGACATGCAGGCCGACCTTGTGCAGCCGCTCTTGACTTCTTATAGTGCCGGAGAAGCTACTTACCCTTTCCTTCTATGCCGTTCCTTTCCAGCCTGGTTTTATTTCATTTCGTAATTTCCCTGGGGCAGGTCTCAACGTGTGTCAGGCAGCATCCAGGCTGAAGGAACCCAGCATGGGTGGGTATCTCCGGTATGCAGATCAGACTAAATGGCCCTTTGAGAGGTGTCACGATGAGCTGTGATTTTTCGGATATATTCCTTGGCAATACTTCCTCTGTCTTGAAGTGCGGCAACCTCTCGTTTAAATATTTTAACCAAACTGGCTGGCAAATCTGATTCTTCTCCCTGATGGATTACAGAGCACATGCAGACACCATTCGCATCTCTAAGTGCTGCCTTTAATGATGGTGCCAGTATTTGTGTAAACGCTGCACACGTAATTTAATTGTTTTAATACAGGCAATTTATAGGACTTGCTTGAGTGGAAAGAGATGAAAGTTGCCAACGTGAGGAATGACTTGGGATATCAGTCCAGGCATAACTGTGGACAAAAACAAGGGATGGCAACAACTGTCAGCATTAAATCGCTTGGCTGTTTCCCTGGCTGTCACAAAAAGACTCTTCACAATACATTTCCTAACATGCTGCCAAATCTTTTTTTAACATTAACACCCCCCCAGGCTTTCATTTCTTGTTTTCCACGAGTGGATTTCCAAGCTCTTCATCAGCCTTATTATATTGCAGATGAGGAAACTGAGGCGTGGGGACATGATCTAATTCAATCCAAGTCATGCAGTGACAAAGATGGGAGCAGAGCCCGCTCCCAGACATGCGACCTGCCGTGTGTCCTGCCTGCTGGGGTACTCGCCATGGTCCTTAGCAGAACCAGTGTGCCCAGACGTCGGTTGCTGCCCCCAGACAGCAGGTCAGCAACACCGGTGGGGATGAGAAGGGCCTCGCAGCCTCGTGGGGCAGGACTGCCATAAGAAGGCTGCGGGAAGGGGGACTGCCAGGGAGCATCGGGGCTGGTACGTGTCCTTTCCTCTCACTGGAAAAGGAGGGACAGTAATGAAAATAATTGAGCAGGAAGTTTAAGTTAATGAGCAGTTAATTCCTTCAGCATAATTAATATCTTTATAACCTCATTTGCATTATTTTGCATATCTGCAGATAATAATCTGACATCGGGGAAAGGGAAGGCATGGCAGGGCTGCGTGGGCTGTTTGCTTGAGAATGGACGGTCCCATGGGGCGGTTTTGGGAGAGCCTCAGGAAATGTGCCCTTTCCTTTTCCCCCAGGCACTCTGTTCCGCTTCCCTGCTCACGGCTGCTCCCTGCCCATCAGCCCACACTCGCTCTGGCATTCCTCTCTCTGACTTTTAGTTGAGACGCCTGAATCCTGGTGGTTTTATTTAGGCTAACGGCTTGCCCTCTTGTGCTAATTAGGAGATGAGCTGCATGTAGGCGGTCGGGTGCCGGGCACACACGTCGTGCACAGGTCTAAGCATCAGACACACGCTGCAAACATTTGCAAGAAGCTTTTCTGCGTGGAGGTTAGGTCTCATACCCAAAACCATGACCTCTCTCCTCCCTGTGGACAACACTTGTTGATCACAATCTGATCTGTGACTCATCTCAAATATGGGGTGACAGAGCAGGTGAGACGCTGCTCTGCTTGCCTGATGCTCTGCTGCCTTGGGTTTGCATTTCTTTAGAGCCTTGCACAGAAAGGAGCTCTGCAGTTTACCTTCTCACTGGCTGTGTGTCCCAGCCACCAAATCCCCATCTGAAAGCATGATAGGCCTTCTTCACACTCTCCCATGCATTGACATTGACAGTCATGGTGTGCCACATTGGGTCTTCTGCAGAAGGTTGAAATCTGATCCACAGATGCTCTTGTATAAGATCCCAGCAAGTCTGGCTCTCTGGTCTGTAATGAGCTCCAGGAGAGGGAAGGTTAAACTGGAAAAACTCACAGTGCAAATAAGGCATTCGCAGGGAGTATTAAAGCATTGACAAAACTCACTGAGATGTTCAGCTTGTTCATATTGTCCTGGAGCTTCAATGTTGTGGAGGATGTCTCTCTTGGAGACCCGCTCTAGCTCAGCAGCTCCTGAACCTCATGCTCCAGCCAAGCTCTGTCAGCCCTAGCGTTGCCTGAAGACCTCCAGGTGCCCTCACCCAACTGTTGGCTGAAAAAACACAAAGCTGTCATGACTCCATGACCCAATGTGACTGCTAGTTTCTGTTCACACCATGGGCAAACCGGAGCTTTCCTTTCGCTGGCATGCTGGGCAATCTGATGAATATAGAGATTCCTGCTTCTGCACCGCTTTGTGCTCATGTTGTACTCAGTCTTCGCACACGGCTGGGTTACCAGCCTGCATTGCAACCTTGGTTAGACCTTCTTTGCCATTCCCAGCCCCTGATCTGTCTTGTTTACTCAGACTGTAGGTTCTTGGAGGCAGGGACCGTTACTTACGTGTGTACTATACTTAGCGCGAGGGGTTTCAGGCTTGGCTGGGTTCTCTAATAGCAATGAATATTCCATTTAAAAAAAACCAAACTACTTGATTAAAAGAAAGCTATTTACACTACAAAGTCAAAGTACTGCCAACTTTAATAGTTATCCCTCCAACCTTTGATCTGCCTCCAAAACTTTTCCAAATGAATAAAATTAAAAGATGTACCAGGTTTTCACCTCCAGTAACTCCTACTACAAGTTGAAAAGACAAGGGGGTGCATGCCTCTTGAGGCAGGAGGTCCTCTGCTGTGCTTTAAAGCATCCTGGAAGGATGGAGAGGTTAGTTTCTCCCAAGGTTGCAGGAAACATTTATAATAGTGAATGTCAGGCAGACCAGTACAAAGGCTCCTCACAGGTTTCCTTCCAACAAATAAAATGCTTATTTCTCATCTCTGCAGAAATGAGTAAAATTTTGAGACATTTCTGGTATTTCCAGCCCTTACTGATGAGGTTAAACAGGTTTTGGACTCTCCCTGAATCTCCTGCACATTCCCCAGGAATCATTGGTGGGGCGGCTGGGATGTTGCTATTACAGCCACCTCCACAGCCATTTTTATTTGACCTTTTCTTTCTTGCCTTTTATGCTTCTTTTATCAGACATCTGCAGCGAGATTGCTCTTTCCCGGATTTAGCAGCACTCCAGGCCTCCCACTCCTGGTTTTATGGAGTGTTCAGTGATCAGTAGGGCAGTTTTTGTATAACTTTGCAAACAACACAGAGAAAAGCAAACCCAGCACTGATGTTTCTTATTTAGCTGCACTGCTAAACCATCTCCATCTACCCCAGCTTCTTGAGTGTGACAGTGTTTTAGAGGGGCTTACTCACTGCTTATTGCTTATATGTAGCTGATTTAAACTCCCTGCGGATAGCAGAGGCTCTGTGTGCAGATCTGAGCCTGGATCAGGATTTGATAGGGTTGGGGAAGGCACAGATCTTTTAATTTTTGCAAAAAAAACCCTCCCTGTGATACCTGCAGGTTCCTTTGAAGTTCTTGATTCAACTCAGATCCCAGCCCACAGAGCAGCTCAAGACTGGATGCTTAGCTGGTGTAAATCACCTGAGCTCTGTCAAACCCAGTGGAGCGGTTTCCACCCCTCCAGTTGTGATACTTGTCTATTCCTCCTTCCCATGAGACCTCATGCACCTCAATGCGCTCATCTTCACAGTACCCAGGCACTGCTCTCCCTGGTAGAGGTGATGTTATGGCACAGAGAGGTTAACTGGTAGCCTTACAAAGTTGCTGTATATTTGCAGCTGCAGGTAAATAGCAAGGATTTACTCAAGGACCTGAGTCCCATCAAGGGTCCACATGAGCTGATCCCTGCCACCACTGGGGACCTTTGGAAATTACACAAGGTCTTTCGTAAGTTGCCAAGTGCCTTCTTGAATCCTGTGAGCTGGTGTTGAATGGGCAACACTCGTGACTGGCTCTCACTGCATGATCGTAGCCCCCATCCCAACTATAGGCACATCTAATGCACGTGCAGCCCTATGGCCTTTTTGCCATCGTGACTGTGGCCTGGGGGTAGGAAGGATACAGACCTGAGGTGGAACTCCTAGGGGGGCTTGCTCTCAAAGGAGTCTCACTGCAGGCTCATGCATCACTGCCTGCCCATGGCTTCTTCTACCTCAGGAGCCACCATGAGCCAACCCCTCCTGCACAGCAATGCAGAGCACAGAGGAACAGAGAGGTGTGGATCTGGGCCCAGGAGCCATGTTTAAGGGCACTTGAGAGGTGCAGATCACAGTTGAAACCCAAGTCCCACATCGCAGGTTTCTACACCAGCCCATGGACTCTTCTGGATTTCCTGGAGGTCCTGAACACATATCCCAGCCCTCTCACATACCTGTGGAAAACCCCTGTCCCTAAAGTTCCTAGAAACCCATTTTCTGTCTAATCCCATATTTACTTTTCAATATGAAACCCAGAGGATTAAATAAATTTTATAGAGTGTCCTGATAGCAAAACAGACTGGTATCTTGCTTTTTTGACTCAACATACCCTGTCTTTAGTCATTAAACACAACCAACAGCATGAACATTTCATGAGCAGATAGTTAAATTTTAATTTCCCCATTGAATTCATTAAGGTGTGATCATGCATCTGAATTGAATTTAGCAACCTGGCAAGGAACCAAATTAAACATGACATAGTGACAAGGTTTCCTTTTTCATTGTACTTGGTCACCCTCCCCCACCCTTGCCCTATTAAAATAAATGTTGTTTCTTTCCCCCTTGAACATTTCTTAATCAAAGTCTTTGCTAAAATGAAGGAAGGGCGTCCTGCCTTAAGCACCAGTCAGAGACGTATACAATGCACTAAAAAGGGTCTGACAGAATTTATTGTTTATGTTGGCAGATGGAGTAATTGCAACAGAGGCAAAAAAATCCAGGTGTTTTGCAGAGAATGATGGTGGTCTCTGTTATAATGCTTAATTTATTATATCAAATAAATTGCACGCAGGCAGAGCTCGCAGCAAATATGCTTTCTGTACTTCAAGCCTCCCTCCACTCCTTCCATCTCCCCATTCGTGATTCCTGGTAGGAGAGAAAGGATCTTCTGAGTGCAGGAGACTGCTGGTGCAGAAGAGGAGAAATCCAAGGGGGAGCAAGGTGGATCCTCTCCCTCGGATGATGCATTGGGGGCTGCCTCCACCATGATCTTCCCAGCACCCTGGTGCTGAGCTCCACAAGTTATTTCAGTCACCAACTTGCACTTCCTCCCCCCACCCCAAACTTTATCTTTTCTGCTGTCTGCTTTCACTCTTTGAGAACAAGAGTGGGCCAAAATAACTAACTCTGGGGGAGACACACATGACATTACTCAGAAGAAGCACTAATAAGACAAAGGTCAAGGGGGAACCAGGAAAACCTGTATGTAGTTCCCTCAACACATCACCCCATCCCAGGCCTCTGCTCCTTTCTTGTCTCTTTCTTGGAGAGCTTGTCCCTCTCCTAATATCTTGCAGGGTTTGGAGGAGTTAAAATCTGCCCTGCTTCTCCCACATCCCTCAGTCCCGGGTCTTCAGGTCCTTCTTGCTCAGGGGACAGGTCTCTGGGCAAGGTGTCCGAATGCTCGGCAGCGTGGCAGGAGGAGAAGGAATTCGGCCCTTCCACTCAAATCTGAGAGATTCCCAGTACCCTGCAGATGCCTGCAAAGAGACCGCTCGTTCAGGGGGAGAAGGACAGGTCTGGTGTCCTCCATGGGAGGACCTGGCAGGATATTCCAGACGAGACTTTCACTCTGTGCCTGGACACTGTCTTATCATTGTGTTACCAATACAAGCAGGAGTTGGGGAAAACACTTGTTACCATGCTGCCATCTGCATTTCTGAGCGTGGTGTGTGGTCTATGCAAGAAGCTGGTAATGAGCCAAAATGTGCTTTTGAGACGTCTGTGTACCTGATGTCTCATATAATATTTAGTGTGAGCAACTTAGCAACCCATGATAAAACAACCATCCAGCTGGGTGGGTGGCAGTCACACCAGCAAGCCAGCTAGAAACAAAGTGGGAATTGCTTTTAAAACACTTACTGCTCAGTCCAAGAAGAGTCATCACAAGCATTTGAGTTGCTGATGAGACGGGGTATGAGTACCAGCATCCTTTAAGAACCCAGGAGACCTGGCTCCACATAGGGCAAACAAGGACTATTACATTCACGTATAAAATGAACCTCCAAGGAACGTAGCTGGGGCTTGGTGGTGGAGGGAAGTGTTTGGAGATGAGGATAACACTTGGAAGATGGATTGTTGCTGTGAATGCTTATCGCCAGCTGTGAGAGCGGAGTCATGTCAGGGGAGGTATATGCTTGTTAAACCTCAGCTTGGTTTGTTTTCTATTTGTTTTACTTCTCACCTTTTGCTTCCAATCTTGTACCTACAGATCTGACCTTAAATCTTAGAAGACTGCTCTCTCCTCGGTGTTACTGTGAAACGTGGCTGGTATTTAGGGCACAGTGAAATACGGTGAAAGGGATGAACTGAAAATGCCCCATCTGCCTGGAAATGGCAGATCTGAATTGTGTCTGGGCAGCCTGGGCTCGGGGGAGCCCTGCTATCCTGTCAAATGCACGGTGGGGGATTTTGTTGCCACACATCAGCTTTTGGGCAGGAATTCCCACTAATCCTCACTTACAGCCCCTCTCCAGCAAGAACGACAGGATGCTCCATGGCCCTGAACGAAACCCTTTATCTCATGGTCTGCTGGAAAACGGACAAACTAATTTCCAGGGGCTAAAGCAATCGGGAATGATATTTCACAAAACCAGTAGGTGCTCTGAATGCTGACACAATGTTCTCCAAAAATGACCACAATTTGTCTCGGTGGCTAATCAGCCCTGCTGTTACAGAAGTGTGCCGCCTCTCTCATTTACATGTGTCTGGCTCTAACTCTCAGCTATTAGGTCTTCGTTCTGTCGTTCCCTGCAAGATTAAAGAGCCCTTTAGTACTCGATATTTTCCCTGCAATGGTTCTTATGCAGTATAATCAAGTTACCTCTTGATCTGCCTCGGATGAGCTAAAAAGACTGAGCGTGCTGTCTCTGGGAGACAGTTCTGCCATTTCTGACAATATTTGGAAGGACTTCCACTGCCTGTGCCCCCCCCCTCTAATTTTTAATAACCTTTTTGAAATGTCAGCACCAAAACTGAGGACTTCCTTCCAGCCATGAAGAGAGGGAAAGTCAGTTCCAAACTCCCACTCATTAATTCCCCTTTCAATATTTCCCAGCATCACGTAAGCCCATTTTTCAATGCCGCCGCCGTGGGGGCTCCTGCCCAGCTGCCCATCAGAGAGACTCACTCCCACACTCTTGTTGGAAGCTGTGCTTCCACAAATAGTTTCTGTTTTGGAGGCCTGGCCTTTATTTAGTTTTTCTTCAATAAGTGACCTCAAATTTGTTGTTATTCAGATCATACATTGTTTGAAGGGATCTGATTTATTAAGAAAATCAGGTTACTCTGACTTCACTATCTTCACTGTTGTTAATTGCTCGGCCAATCTTTGTAGGATCTGTAATTATCAGCAGTGATTTTCTTCCAGATCATTGCTGAAAATATTGAATAACTTGGCCTGGAAGTTGCCTTGGCAGAATCCACAAGTAACATCCCCATTCAGCAATGCCTCCCCGCTGCTAACCGCTTTTTGAGAGCTGTCAGCTAACCCAGCCTCAGTCCATTTAACATGCACTCTGCTAATTTGGCACAGAGTTCATTATAAATATATCAGAATGTTGTGCAACAGGATACCCAAAACTTAGCAGAAATCAATTCTTCTTTTTACAAGACCTATTTCTGGGCAAAACAAAGGAAAAGAAGAAAAGAGCAAAACTTATTGACTGGTGTTAATCACATCCTCATCGTTTGTTCTCCATTGAGTCCTTGACCGATCTCTCATTTAGTTTGCAAGGACTAGCATAAAGTTAACTGAGCAGTGAACATCCAAGTTACATACGCTATTTTTGAACACTAACACACCATTGGCATCCATTCAATTTCCTGCAGATCTCCAGGTAATCCAAGATTATGAAAAATTAGCACAACTGGGCCAGACCTCACCTTAGCCAATTATTTTAGGACTCCTGGGTGAAAATTATCATGGTTGCTGCTTTAAAAATTTCCACACTCAAAATACTTACTGCAAGTAGCTGGAAATTACTAAAATTACTAAATGCCAAAAAAAAAGTAAAACTTGAAATGGTTACTAGTGGTCTGGAAAGTTGTGCTGCAGCCCCATACGACAGAGAGAGAACAAAGAGCTCTTTCAGCCAATTTGCAGAGTTGGTCTCTTTGTTTCACTGCAGTGGAGAGGCTGGAGAAGATTTACAGCAGGATAGCCTGGAGATTAAAGGCAAGGATGCCCACCCTGGGAGGCAGGAGACGTGATGCAATTGTCCTAAAAGGAAGAGTTGTGGTCACAGTAAAACAAAAGATGACTGAATATGACCCACAAAAATGCAGAAAACGTTTTATGAGGCATGACTTCCAAAATATCATAGTTAGTTTATAGCTCAAAGCCGATTGCATTCCTAAGATAAAAAGTGAATTTGGGTAGAGAAAATACCACTCGGAGGATCATCCCCCAGAAAGGTGGTGTGAAATGAGTAGACAGATGCTTTTCTGCCAGAAATAATTCCTAAATCTGGCAGTAGGAGGTACACTTTGCTCCCCAAAGACACGGTATGACAAGATTGTGCCCATGCTCCTGTAAATGTTTAATCATGAATCCAAAGTGAAAATCAGCAAGAGAGGCTGTGAGCATTCAGCTTGTCAGTTGGCTATGGCTGTCTCCTGGGGCGAGGGTGGTGGGCTTACACCTCCCAGCGCTGGGCTCTTCTACCCTGCATTGCTACTCCAGCACCTGGGCAAGGAGGTAGAACAAGGACTCCACACCCATCAGTCCTTCAACACCTCCTTCACCTTCCCACCCTAACTTTCTCCTTCCAAAACCATTTCCTGAATTCATTTCAAGTTCTCATGAATTTCAGGGCAAAAGAAATGAAACATTTCTGCGAATCAACAGTTTACTTAAAATCACCTTCTTCCAAGAGCAGTCTGTTGAAACTGCAGCCTTTTGAATAGTTTGAGGTCCATTTATCCCACGCTGTAACCGATGTTGTTCCACTGAAGGCAATGAAGACACCTGAGGTTGTGCTTGTTGAGGAGCTGCCCCTTGCTGAGGCCATGTGCAGCACCGCTGCAGTCTCGGAGCTTGCACCGGTGAGGATGGATGTGTTATCCCCAATTAATAGGCAGAGATTTGGGCTCAGAGTGAGCAATCCCATGTCTGACACCACACCAGCTTTCACAGCGCCAAGCCCAAATCCCTGGGAGCTGTGGCCATCACACTCTTTAATAGGTGACCAAAACCACAACAAGCTGCTGTGAATGAGAGGGCTTTCACACAAAAGCTGACATTAACAAAAGCAGAAGAAAAGGCTTGAATCATTCTCCTGTGAAATGTTAAGCTTAAGTACTGTTCCCTTGTCACTGCCTTCTCATTCTCCCGATTTTTACCTCATCTTTTTTCATTTCCCTCCACTTTATTTTTCTCTGCTCCTCTGGATGGCCTGGTCTGCTTGTTTACGATAGATTTATGACTGTTTGCATTTTGTGTGATTAATAAATTCTGCTGTGATTCATGTTTCAGGAGGCTTTAGTGATTCTACTTCATTTTCCATTGCATGGTGTCTCTCTGGGATCGGCATTTTTGCACTATTGGAAGTGATTAGATGTCTAACCGTCACTCTATATGAGAGTTCATCAGCCTTAATTCTTCACTTAGGCATATTTTGCTTTTGCATGATTTATTACTTTAAAGAACCAAACTGATGTCAGTGATGTGTTTTGTGTGTGCATGTGCACGGAGGTGGCTTTCTGCAGGGTTCATCTGAGTTTATGGAGGACCAAGAACTGCATTTCCTGCCCAGGGCCTGATCCCCAGCTGAGGTGCATTTGTTTGCTGCTCGGTGAGGGCTGGAGTGCATTGGCAGGCAGCGAGGTCCCTCCTGCCTCTGCCTGTGCCATATGCGGGCAGGCGTAAGGGCTCTCCAAGGTGACTAGCGCTGGTGTGCAATCATGCTGCAACCCGGCCTGGATCTGGCAGGATTTTCAAGAACAACTTGCACCGAGAAGGTCTGATTTTTCTGTTGTCTGACACCTTATGCAGTTATTTATATGCCAGTGTAAAGAGGCAGTGCTGCATCCTAGCAAATCCGACTGGTGACATTTTCTCATCTGCTTTGCCTTGATAGAAATGATGGCACAGAGGTCCAGACAACGGCAATTCAGGCACAATTGAATTATATGCGTATTTTAATTTTTTTTTTTTGCTTGGCAAGTCAGACCTGACAGAAGATCTTTGTAGCTTTGTGGCTCTCACTTGCAGCTGTTAATCAACAAGCCACTCGCTTGCCACAGAGTCGTGTTTCAAAGTCCTCCAAATTGCTTATGAACATACATTAGAAAAGCATCTACCCTTGCTTCCCCCCTGCCTGTGACAACCCACACAGCTTTGATTAAAAAGCAAACAGAAAGCAGGATGAAAACCCACTTCCTGGGTTGCCTAATTAATGCCAATAGCAGTACTGTTACCATGTCAGCTTTTCTGTCTCAATCGCTAACACGTTGCACTCTCCAAGAGCAGACGGTGCAGACCAGGTCCCTGGGGTACAGCAGGGAAACACACCTCTCTTCCCAGAGACCAGCAAGAAAACTGACTTTTTGATTTGTCTTAAACATTTCAATGGAAGAAGCTATATTTTGTAGCTGGATCTCAGAACAACCTTTAGACATGTCTGTATTTCTCAGGGTATGGAAGTGCACTTTTTCTCAGCCCTAAGTGACAGCTACCTCAATTTTAGCTCAACAGCTATTGCTGACAAAGAGAAAACAAACAAAGAAAAAACCACAATCCCCCCAAAACAGCAGTGCAAATCCCGGCTTCCCAGTCTGCTCAAAACACCTACTCTTGGTTTGGTAGGGGGATGAAAAATCCAATGTTGTTCTTGGATTATAAGCATTGCCAACAAATAATTAAAGATCCAGGAGGACAGTGACCCATGTGAACATCAGATCTGTCTCCCTGAAAAAAAGTCAAAGCAGCTCAATGAAACCACGTGTTTTTAAGACTGGAAACGATAGGTGCACTTTCTCTGTCGTTGCAAGCATTGATCATACCAAAGGATTCCCTTTCCTCCTGTCAGGGGACCAGATACAGTATTGATCATCCCTGTGCTGCAATTCATCAGACCTTCTAGAAGATACTACACCCATTGGGGTGGCTGAAAATGAACAAGAAAGTACAAACTGGCCCAACAGGTCTGCAGTGGTGTCCATCTCAATGGTGCTACCAGCTTTTGTCGTGTTTGCTGTTCTCCTTTTAGTTCCTGTGGAGGGACTAAATGTCTAACGTGTAGTTGGCTGACTATATTTGAGATGTATCCACCCCCAGTGTAAAACTGGCAGTGCCTCGTGGGCTTTAATGAAGTGCTGATAATTAACAGTTTGAGGGAAGCCAGCCTGTATTACACACTTCCGTGGGGAAGAAAGGCAAGGCAAGGCAAGGCAAGGCAAGGCAAGGCAAGGAAAGGAAAGGAAAGGAAAGGAAAGGAAAGGAAAGGAAAGGAAAGGAAAGGAAAGGAAAGGAAAGGAAAGGAAAGGAAAGGAAAGGAAAGGAAAGGAAAGGAAAGGAAAGGAAAGGAAAGGAAAGGAAAGGAAAGGAAAGGAAAGGAAAGGAAAGGAAAGGAAAGGAAAGGAAAGGAAAGGAAAGGAAAGGAAAGGAAAGGAAAGGAAAGGAAAGGAAAGGAAAGGAAAGGAAAGGAAAGGAAAGGAAAGGAAAGGAAAGGAAAGGAAAGGAAAGGAAAGGAAAGGAAAGGAAAGGAAAGGAAAGGAAAGGAAAGGAAAGGAAAGGAAAGGAAAGGAAAGGAAAGGAAAGGAAAGGAAAGGAAAGGAAAGGAAAGGAAAGGAAAGGAAAGGAAAGGAAAGGAAAGGGTATTCTTAATGGGGCTGATGTAGGTTTATACCATGTAACAGCTGTTCTCAGCTACTGCTGCCTCAGGAAATTCCCTTAATACATTAAAGAAAGGTTGAAAGTCAGTAATTTGCAGAACATAAAGTTTTAGACCAAGATACAATTTTTGTCATTTACAAAGCGATTTAAGCCCTGGAAGCGAAGGTGCACTATCAGCGGGAATGGAGCCTTTTCGTGCTGATCTGCAGCCTTCTGCTTACCTCGCAATGATTTCCCACCTATGTGAAACAAATCTGCTAAACACACTGTGTTTTGTTATTTCCTTTATTTCGGTGTAAATTCCATCCCCTTGAGAGCAGTGCATTCCAGTTATTGTTTTTCACAGCTCACCAGTGTTATTCAACCTTGATTTCTTCCCTGAATACAAAGCTCAATTCAGATGAGCACACAGATCTGGTATGGATATTTGATTTCCCTGAGCTGTAAGGATGCTTTGAGTAGCCTCAGCTGAGATCCAGGACTAGACTGTACAAGACTTGGCACTAAACCTATAAGAAGAGACTGTTGATCATTATTCCTGCTTCTAGCTTGTTTTTCACTCAAGAACAGAGGCACAGATAGGGTTAGTGGATGTGAGGCTGTTTAATCGTTATGACCCTCCCTGAAAAGACTTGGCATAATTTAGGGGGCAGCAAGGGTCAGGGGCTGCTCTGGGTAGGTGGGATGGAGGAGGGCTTTTTGGGGAGGGTGGAAGAGGGGTTTTACCTGCACACTTCGGTTAGAGAGATCAGCACAAATGAGGCCAGGCTGTGTCCTGGTTAGCAAGTTGTGCTGATATTGCCTGCCCAGAGATCTTCTGGAAGAGCTGATTTCTGTCCCATGAATAGGGAAGGGAGCTGAGGGTGAGCAGCTCCAATATCACCTGAAGGTAGATACCGAATTTTTTTGTTCCCTGATGGATGCAGCTTCTGGCATTCAGTTGCTGAAGCTGGTGGGTACCTGGCACCCAGCTTGGGTAGCGTAGACATGCCAGGCTACACTTTAACCACTTCTCTAAAGCTCTATAAATGCTCAGTTTCATCTCAAATGTCTGAGGGTTAGTAAAGGTATTAACAATTGAAATCAACAGGTAGTAATACAGAGGAGAGGTGTGCCACAGCTGAGGTTGTCATCAGCAGTTTTATGACATTTTTATGTCTTCCAAGTTTCCCCTCAGTAAAGATGTATAAAAATGTTGATACTTACCTTGCTGACAATCTTTTTCCCACTCAGAGCTGTGGGCATGGCAGTGAGGAAGGGCTGTGATTGAGCCGGGCAGGAGAATTACAGCTAATCTGAGGGAGTGTTTCCACCACAGCA
>NW_008824591.1:1460140-1548873 GCF_000699105.1 Pygoscelis adeliae
AGGAATTTTTAAGTTGTGGAAATCATGCAAATGTCATCTCCCTGCTTAGCAATCATCTCTGTAACATGGCCAAGCAAGAGAGCGTAGCAGTCTCCATTACCCGACTCCAAGAGCCTAAGGTTATGTGATATTCATGGGAAAACCTGCTTAAAACACTAACAAGCCAGTTAGTTATCTGCTACAGCATTAGATACAACGAAAGGGGGGGAAGTGTGGAGAGGGCTCAGCAGGGGATGTATGAAATCCTGATTTTCATCTTTTTTTTTTTAAATAAGGCTTCTGCCTTCGGAGCATGTGTAACAAACACTCCAGGTTCCTTGCAGAAATATTTGGTTTGTGGGGTTGAAGTTTGCCCAAACCAGGGAGGACAACAATTTGGCTTTCCTGTACGGCAGATGCAGTCCATACTGTGCACGAGCACCTTCAAAAGAGTTTGGAGAACTGGTTTGGGACTCAAGAAATCGGTGATGAACTCCTATACTGCCATGGTTGTTTGCTCAACTGTGTGGGGAAGTGGCTGTGGCTCTGCACAGCACCTGGCTCAGTAGGACCCTGATTTTGGTTATGACCTGCAGACTGTGCTGCAATGGAAATAATAATCACATCATTACAGCCTGAAAATGCAACAGTACTTGGAAGACTGAGAGCTTCAGGCAGCTCCTGCTGTGTATATTTGCCCTCAAAGGCAGGGCAAAGTTAACAAGGGTTAAAAAAAAAAAAGGGCTGTGACTAATCCAGTTATTTGCACACACACAAAATAGCAATTCATTTGCTTCATGGGTTGATGAGCCCTTGGGGCTTGACCAATAAAAGCGTAGACACCTATATCATGGGGCTTTATGGCTAAGTGAGGGGTGTGGGAAGCCCCTCTCTTGTGAATCAAATCTGTTAGTTTATATAATTTCTAGTCATCACCTTGGGGCAGTGTCAAGTGCAGTGTAATTACTGCTGTGACTGGTGTTGCTGACTTTGGTTGTTAAATGTTAATGCAACATATTAAGATACGTTTGCCTATAGGCAAAGTCCTGCCTACGTGATATCTCCTTGACTTTGCTCTCTGGGATTGTTTTTGAAACTATTTAGTGCCTTGGAGCTCTGAAAGATTTGGAAATGGTATCAGATGTGCTGGGGAACTGCAACTAAATGGCTGGAGACTAGAATCAGGGTGGTAATGGCTCTCACTTCCTCCCAAATCCCAGCCAAAGAAGCATGGATGCTATGCAGGAGGGACTGGGTACTTTTGCAGGGATTGGGCACTTCTGCAGGGACTGTGCATCCTTCATCCCTTGTTTCACTGAATTTCTGCTGCAATGCCCTCTGGGATGAAAGCAAATGCTCCTTTTAATTAACTTCCCCACTCCCTTTCTTTAGAATTCATAACCCTTTTTGTACAGCAGGTTGAGAACCAGTCAAGAGCCATTTAATTTTTCCAGTTTGTGTTCAAGTGGGTAAAACACCAGCCAGAGGGGCCAGGAGGCCACCAGACTATTGCATGAGCACACAGTGTCTCTACCTGCTCATTGCCAGACTGCAGACCTCCAGGGGATGACTTCATGCCTACGCCATAGCACAAACAGAGATACTCAGATCTCACGGAGGGGCTCTGAGTGCAATTATAACAGTTCAGAAATTCAGGTTTTCCACCTGAAGTAAAAATTTTCAGAGCTACTGAGAGCTCTAAGCCCTCTTAACCACTCCCCACAGCTGGTTCAATGGGCTCAGCTAGGGCGCCTGGTCCAGCACCCCTATCCCCTCCTGGTTTTCTAGGGCTGCTCAGGTCACTGCTGTGATCTGTGAGCAGAGCAAGGGATGTCCTGAGCAATCCCTGGTGGAAATATGCTCAAAAGCCTAGCCGGAATGATCTTGGCCACGGCAGCGTGGCCAAGGGACATCAGCAGACTGTCATTTCCAGGACATGGAGAGTTCTTGCTGCTTTTCTCGTTTTGCAGGTGAATGCATACCAGTGTGCCCTGCGTTTTTCCTGGCACTACATTTGTTTAATTTTTAACCTTTTCTGAATTTGTATTGCACACTTGGAGCTGAGAAAGCTTTTTTTGCTGGAGGACTCCTGTGCTTGACTGTGCAACAGCAAACACCACGGGAGCAATTTTCCTTTCTAGTTTCTGAATATATTGAAAGCAGAAAGGCAAAGGATGTGAATTTAAATGAAGGGAAGGAAAATTAACCCACCAGTCACTACAGAATCTGCCTGGTTCTCGGTTTCTCATCCATCCTGAGCTGACTGACCAACAGGTGCCCAATTTTTAAAATTGCCTAGTCTTTCTCCAGCAGACACAACACAGCTAAATAAATACAGCAGTGGGATGATGATAGTTCTTCTGCAGCTTAGCAGTGCCCTAATGCTATTTTAGAGGCTGGCATGTACGGCTTGAACATAGTTTTGATGGGAGGAGGAGGAGGAAAAATCCATTATACAGTGCCTTGTATATATTCCTCAGATTGGAAAGACCTTGATTGCAAAGACAGCAAGGCTCTGCTCCTGCAGAGAATGACATGCAGGAAAATTTGTGCCTTCATCGGCAGCTCTGAATGTTATCTGTATGGGTTGGATGACCTATCTAGATAAACTATCAATTTTCTTCTATAGCTTCAGCATTGTAGCATATGAACATCCATTAACAACGACAATAATAATTTAATTTTAAATTCCAACAGACCTACAGTTATGTCAGAGATTGGTGTTTCCAGTACTATACAAAGATGGCTAGATAGGCAGATAGGTTGATGGATATTCAATTATGATCAAATAAAGCTGATATGTAATATTTATTTCTCACAGAGCAATTCTATAAAGAGTTGATTGAAAAAGGAGGGAGAGTTTTGCCACCTAGAAAACCCATCACCTTCCCTTGAAATACAGAAATAACTTCTCTCTCTCCCTCCTAAAAAAACCCCAAATCTCATGGCTTTTGAAAGTTCAGTGCAGCTAAGTTTGAAAATTGCTCTGAATCTTTAGGGAAATAGTGTATTATCTGAAGATAGGAATCTTCCGCTCTAACTTTAGCCGTGTAAAAATTAAACATCTAATCAAAGCTGGGTGTTGCTAGAGAAGGAAAAACCACATCCTCAGGATAGATGTGCCCCATACCCCACCTAAGCCTTCTCATCCTCAGGACAGACTGAACCTCTTTCTGTGGATGCCAGTCTCTCCATGGGCTAGAAGAGAAGCCCAGAGAGCCAGTTTGAACAGATTTTGGAAAAACTCATTAATGTAAAAGCCCATTTAAAATCTGACTAATAGAAAAGCTCTGAGCTCTGTGCGATGGATCTCAGGCATGACTTTCTCCCATGTGTGACAACCTCAGTTGCTGCAGTGCAGGGAGTTTTGCAGAAGGGCTCAGGGGCTGCTGCCCCCATGGTCCCGTGCTGTCCTGCACATGGTTCATAGCCCCGTGATAGCTGCATCCCGCCCTCCATCCAGAACACCTTGTCCTCTGATCCACCTCCTCTCGCTGCCTCCTGGGCACCAGGAAAGCTCTGCTGAAGTTGCACAGAGACGTGTTTTTGGGTGAGGTTCGAAGGGCTTCTCTGCTTTTACACCATGACATGTAGGATCTCTCCTTTAGGTGACTCCTTCCCTTTTCTCTGCTGCTCCTTCCCCCTCTGCTGGTGACTGGGCTGCGGGACAAAACCTCACCATACAGGCAGGAACATTTTCCCTGGAAAGGTGGAGAAGTGCATTTAGCTGAGGCCAAACTTTTAGGGGAGGGACCCTATCCAAATGAAACCCTCCGCAATGGAAATCACTGTCCTCAGGTTTTGGTCAAAATCAAAGCAAGCACAGTGGAATAACCTGGTGCTTGCTGGAGCCAGGCAGCAGAGAGAAACTGAGGAAACTAGTATTTTAAGTACATGGTTGGTACTTTTGTCAGTTAATTAACCATTGCCTTTAATAGGCTTGTTGTGTCACTGCTTGACTTACACAAATTGTTTCATTGACATTACTGAGAATGACTATACAGTGTACTGTTCCTTGTGCAGATTTGACCGTATCAAAGGTGGCTCCAGGCTGTAATTCTTCTTCTTCCTTACAAATACAGGTCCCTGCAGTATTGCCAAGGCTCATTAGGGCATGTGGATAATGGGATATTTTTATCCATGATAGTTAAGTAATTATTACATGCAATGTAGAGAGGGGTCATTTGTACCCAGCCTGCTTCCATTTACATCGTAGTGAGGAAAAAAATACTTCTGTGTATCTTCTTTTCTTTTCTGAGAGACAGGTCCATTTAAATCTCATTTATTATTTATTGGTCTCTTTGTCGCTTTAGTGCAAAATTAACCTTATTAATATCAAGGTCTCAGCAAAAAAAAAAAAAAAAAAAAAAAATCTTAAGTGCAATTTTATTCCCAGGTTGAGGTAAACACTCTCCTGTCATCAGGAGTGGGGAATCCATCTTTAACCTCCGTCAGAGCCTGCGAGCGAGTCCTGTTGCTCACACGTCCGCCGGGACGGGGATGATGCCCGGCGCTGGGGTGCTGCGGGGTGCCGGAGGGCGGCTTCAGCTGGGGGGTCCCGGCTCCCATCCAAACCTCAGGAGCCTCCGGGGTGCTTTCGGTAGCTTCGATCTCCCTCTTGTGGCTGAACATCGTGGACACGGGGTGCGCAGTCCGGACTTCGACCGCAAAGTCTTCGCGGGGCATGGGCTGGGAGCTGTACGGACTCTCCCTACTTGCACCCTAAGCCCCTGGAGGAAGGGGCTTTTAAGCTTAATTATTTATTCTTCCTAATGAAATGAGGCTTATACAAAGCCTTTCTCTCTCTGTCATCTTCCCGTGGTGAATTCTGAACCCAGTAGCCACTTGCAACCAAGTATGATGGATAACAGGAAGGGTGCGATGTTTTCATGTACTTCACGGATTTTGGAAATTCCTGCTTGGAAAGGGTCTTATGGCCCGGGTTGGCCCTGGCTGGGGCTGCTGCGGCACAGACTGGGTGCTGCATCCCCTCATACTGGTGCTTAAGACACCCAAACGGGATGGGGATACTCAGAGGAGGGGGTGAGGGGCTGCTGGCAGGAGCCTGAAGGTGCTGTGGCTGCGAGGGCTGGAGCTGTGCAAGACAGAAGGGGAAGGAAGGTCCTTCTGGCACTGGTTCACAAAAACCCCACATTTCTCTGGCTTCACCACTTATGTAGTAAGTGAGTGTTGTTACTGGTGTGTGTAACCACCAGACTGACCCCAGTTTGGGAGCACAATAGGCAAATGCAATTAGAGCTGGAGGATCAGCACTGACAAGGGATGCTGGGGGTGAGGGAAAGATGGGTTCATTGCTTGATGAAGCAGCATGTGCTTTTCCCTGTTGATGTCTCTGTAGACAGCAGAATAATTGTCTCTCTGGGGTTATTGTTAGGTATTAGTATGAACCCTGAGAGGTAGGGGGTCTGTGAGGAAGCTTGGGGTTGAAGTCCCCAAAGGGTCACTGTACTTTCCCCAGATAACCTTGCAGCATGGGTGCACGCACCAGGAGGACACCTGGACATGTTCAGTAAGTCAGACACATCATTGTACAGCATCTACACACACATTTCTGTCTATAAATCTCCCGACTCCGTGAAAGGACTTCTGGTATGGGGGTTGTGTTGCACAATTGTTGGGAAAAGGGGCTTTCTGTAGGCTCCAACACGTGGAGAGATGTCTCAGGTGAGAGTCTCAACAGAGCTCCTTGTCTTGACCCCTCTCCTTGACAGGTCTTACTGTCTAGTGCCTCTTTGCATTGAACAGGCTGAAATTTAGGGCTGGAGATTTCAGGGATTCCTAAAAGTTCAGTGCTGCAAAGCCCAAATGCCTTAGGAAATACCGTCTTTCCCTCCTTGCTCCCCAGGAGCCATCCTCGTGCTGTCTCTTTGCATGGGCTGCTCTCCAGTGGCTCTGGGGAAGGTTCCTGTCCCACTGGGCACAGCACTTCGCACAAACTGTCCGGGGTCCCAAATGGGTCCTTTTTTGCATCACTGTGATACAAATGGCCATTTAGCACTCCATTGCCAGAGTAATTCTCTGCAGAATAAAGGCCTGTTGGGGATCATCAAACAGCAGAGCTGTGAGGGAACATTTTCACTGAATAGAAATCAAGGATATAGCCAAGAGAAAGAAAAAAAAAAAAAAAGAAAGAAAAAAGGCAGCAAACAAACCCAAGAAATGGAAAAGAGCTATTAAGTTTGAAGTATTAAAACATCACTCCATTTCCATGAAGAAGGATTGGATAAATGCCTGAAGACATCTGAAGCAGCCCCATTACACATACCACGTTTGAAATATTTTTCCAAAGAATATGCTTTTTACAAAGAAGTGGCCTATGTGGATTTTGTTTGTAGAGAAGATATAAAGCTCGTGGAATATAACTGAAGTTTTCCAGGAAAATCTTTATGTATCTAGGTATTTATATAAGTGTGTGAGTATCTGTATCCGTACCTCTGTAGGCTCTTGCTTTGGCTGACGAAAAAAAAGAAACTATAAATTGAATGTGAGATCAGTGACAAATCTTCCTCCCTTCCTTGAATTCTGTCACCCATTCAATTATTTATGGTTGTGCCTTGCCTTTTCGCACTACTCGGGCTGACCTGCCCAGCTTGTTTCATAAAGCACACCGTAGTTTGATTAAATGGCATTTCTGGGAAGGGAAAGTATATTTGTTTAGCTGATCTATATGAGCCAGACTAAATCTCTAATAGTCTTCAGTAACAAGGTAAGAATACATAACTTATAAATTCCTTCACCCCACTGAGAACTCATGGAAAAATATTTCACTGGGATTTGTGAATTTGAAGCCCCACTCCATTGCAGGCTGTTTATATTTATGCATGAAAGGTTTCAGACATGCTATAAAAAGTAAATAACTTCCCTGGCATTATGTTCTGTTCCATAGACACAAAGAGAAAAATACATGTTTGCAAAACATCTATTTACAGCCTAGGAGGCCTTTTATTTCAGTTTCAGGAAACACACACAAATGAAATCTCCATGGAGGGAGAGCAAGTCTGTACACCAGTGAGCCTGAGAGAGAGCATGTGTGGCGGGGGACTTGGGGTACAACATTCCCACCTGAAGGGGAAGATTTTAAATGCCTAACTTAGGAAAGAGAAATTTCAGTATCTAAATCATCTGAGCTGGACTCCCTCAACTCCTTGAATAGGGAGCAGAGAGGAACAGTGAGTGATTCATCACATCCCAAGACAGGTGTCAAAAATGGGGTAGACGAATTGTGCTCTCGCAGCGCTTTTTTCTTGCATATTGACAACAAGACAACACGGGGAGCCATGTAAGATGCCCCGATTAGGGTGGATGAATCCTATGGGTGGCAAAGACAGAGGCTTCTAGTGCAAATAAAACAGCCACCAGGCACGTTCAGGGATGCAGTGTACAAAAATGAGGGTGGCAGTCTCAGTTTTCCATTCAGCACATTCACTGCTCTTATGTTTGCTGAATATGAAGTGACTGAGATATTTCTTTCTTTTAGCTTTTTCCAACAGTTGCAGACCCCAGCACATTGTCCAGCAGAACAGGGGTCTATTATGATGAACTTATGCCTTCTGCTAATAGGCTTTTTATCTCCTCATTGCAGAGCACTCTGTCATTTTTAATGGTAGAGCTAAGTGCCAAACCCACCACCAAGCAAAAGCCAACGTACAATTGCTCCCATGCAATTCTTTCCCCACAAATGAAACAAAAAGATTGCAATAGGCACTAGCCCTAGCAAGTGAGCTATTTCCACACTCCACATTATTTGGATCCTCATGACTACTGGCAAGCCACAGGTTAAAGCACAAAAGGGTTTGCTGCAGATGTGTGCACCGTCATATAAGAGCTGGTTTGTCTTTTAGCTGCAAAGTTATGTCCTCAGCTCAGCCAGATTGTTCCTGTCTCAAGGGGTGTTTAGAAGCTCTGTTCTGCTAGGTCCTCTGCAAATATTCAGGGAGAGACAGCTCTTGCCCCAAAGAGTGTACATTTGACATGGAAACCAGGAGATGAAGTGTTTTTATTGAGTTCACAGCACGAGCTTATACCAGGGTGGGCACCAGCGCCCCGTGAGTGCTGCCTGGAGGACAGCAGCATGGGATCACCCCACATTTCTGCCTTTCCATCTGGCATAGGAATCAACTCCTCCCATCAACAACCCGCAGCACATAACCCCACAAAGCCCACTGCATCCTTGGGAAGCCTTTTGGCCTCTTCCCTGGCAGGGCTGGGAGGCCCCCCTGATCCCCCCACCCCCACGGCTGCTTTCCATCTCTCTCTGTTGGCATGCAGAGCCTGGTGCTTGCTGGTATCCTGTGTGTCATTACAGCGCTTGGTTTCTTCTTGCTATGTTCTGAGAAGCTAGAGCTGCCCTGCAATTAATTAATACTCTCTGCCTTACACCGCAGGTGCTCCCTCCTGACAACGCACAGCTGCTGCTCCGCTCATCAGCAGCGCTGCCTGCAGAGGCATTCAAGGCATTAGCAGCAACATAATGCCCTCAGTCTGGGCCCTCGAAGTTCTCTCCAAGCACAGAGTAAACTTCACAACTCCTGGGAGAGAGTAAATGAGTGCTCGATTATAAAAGCAAGAGCTAGTTATCTAAGATACAGATAAGCTGAATCTTGCTGAGATTGAATGTAGCTGGCTTGGAAGCATAGAAGAAGCCCAGAAAGGGCTAAGGATTCTTGCTGTAACCTCTCCTGCCAGGTACAGGCTCCCTGGCTTACCTGCAACAGGACCATGTTCAGTGATGGTGTAAAGGTCTCACTGGTGCAACTCGGGGAGCTGTGCCTGCCTCCACGAGAGCTGAATTTGTCCCACAGGCAGAAATTTCATGCAATGAGTGTCTCAGTGTTTTCATTTCCTCAGTGCCCCCTGCTGACCTCTCTCTCTCCAGGATTCTGTTGTGCAGAGACACAGGTATAATCATAATTCTGTCATCTCCCTCAATAATAGCCTTGAACAGGTCTAGCGCTGGTTCATCTCTGCCTGGCTGGTGGCATTTCCATGAGTCTTGAGTGTGTCTAAGCTGTAAATACGACCTCCCTCGCACACGTTCATAAGCTCTTGCTGAGCTTTGCCAGCTAGCTATGCTGCACATACCCGAAATGATCCAATCCACTATAAAACCTTTAAACTGTTGTAATGGAGATATAGCAGTCAAAAGATCTTGCTGTGTTCCTGGAGTGCGTGCATAGGCTTATTATGAGTCACTCCTTGCTCTGAGCATCAGGCTAAACAAAGAGGACAGAGATTAGGAGAGTAAACAAAAAGCCAGAGGGATGCATTATCTCATGAGGAGACCACGGTGTCTACCCATCACCTAACCCTCCTTTACAGTCAACTGAGAGGATTGGATGCCTCCAGAGGGCAATTCCTCATCTAAGAGAGGTGTGAAGTTTGGTCATATGAATTCTAATGCAGGAGGCATTGGAGAGCGTGTGGGAAGTGATCTGTCTTTGGAGAAGAGATTTCAGAGGAAAGGTGGGAGGACAATCCCGCACAGGCAGGTAGGACAAGTGTCTTATGGCTTCTTTCTCAACCATGTGGAGCTCAGAGTGAGCGGAGCGCCCCATGCCGTGCTCCCAAGGCCATGCTGCCACACAAGTGGGGGCTGTGGTACATGATAGAATTAAAGAAAGGTATTTCTCTTTCCTCTTTTTCCACAGTTTATTTGAATCCCTAAGGCAGGGGGGAAAGAGAGAGACAGGTCAGAAAAAGACAAATTCTTCAAGGTGACCTCTCATGAGTAAACTTCAGCAGATGAAGAGGGATAAAGCTAATTGAGTGACTGTTTAAGAAGCTTCTGTTGCCCCTCATGCTTGTAAAGAACTTGCATTAAATTGTTAAAGTATCTTTGCCACACAAGATGCTATTAGGTTGCATTTTGCTCTGCTACCTAATCTGCTGCAGAGGCACATGAATGCCAATGGGCCCTGCAGCTGCAGTCTTGGGGGGATACAAAGATGCCAGTGTCAAAGTCCTATCAAGGCTTAGGGGAGAGGGCTCTGAAATGAATCCCACGTGACATTCAAATGCTCTGTGTGCTTTTTGATGCTGTCAGGGCTTGCACTTGCCCCCCTGCACAGCAGCATGCTTGTGCCAAACTGACTCTTATTCCTCTGGGTCCTGTGCTGCAATGATCCCGGGTTTCTTCTTTTTAAATTATTATTTTAAGCATCATGATCCTATGGGTTCAAAGCTACATATTTTCTTGTAAGGGATGCACAGTTCTTACAGATACACAGTAACGAGACAGTCTGGACCCAAATAATTGGTCTCTTTTGATGGACTTCATAAGAAACACTGCCTCCTGCTTAATGATGGAAATCTCATCAGCTAGCTCAGATGAAGACGGTGGTGCTGTGGACAGCCCTGCTTGGCAAGATGATGCCCAGCTTGCCACCTCTTGGCTCGCGCTCTGTACGTACTCTCTGACAGCAGTGGGTCTTTGCTGCGTCCCAGCTACAAGATTTCTCCCTTTCTGATTTCCAGGCAGGGGCATGTGCTAGTCCATTTTAATTTCTACATTTAATTTGCACCTCAAGGGTTTCCATCATAGCTGTTTCCAGATGATGCTTTTATTATTTCAGTCACGTGCAAGTTATTATTTTTGAACAGGTCAGAAATCTGACAGAAATGAAAATGCCTTTATTTGTGAGTGTGGTACACACTATATGACACAAACCCTTCCTTTGATTACTTTCCCATAGCTGTTGTGGGGCTGCTTGGGAGCTCGGAGGATTAGAAGATGGCATCAGAACTCATTCAGATATAAATGACTTTAATATGCCTTGACACGCATCTCGGTAAATAAGCCTGGTGTGTTGCCAAGGTGATGCTCCTTTGTTGCTATGACTATATCAAATAGCCATGGTTACTTCTTACCGGTTCCACTTGGAGAGACCTATTTTTGAAATGTCCTTTTAATAACTTGTGACACTAATAGAGTGATAGGAATTCTGGACATGAGTAGGATTTGTGTGATACACACTGTGAGCTATTGCCATTAACATATGCTGAAGGCTTTTCTGTAGGAGAAACTACTCTGGACCCAGCATTGCTCTGCTTGTTACCTCTGCTGACTGCTCTCAAGTTCCACCAGCGATGGATTTGGCCCATATCATCTACTGCTTCCTTTCAACCGTATCCAGACTAGGTGTATCTTGGCTATTCTTTTACCTAATTTTAAATCTAGTTGTGCAATGAGAGGGGTGTTGGTTTTTTATTTCCAAGAGTTGTAAGCATTCAGAGAAATAAGTCAGAGCAATTATTTTGCATTTAAAGACACTTCTTTTCTTACATTAGCAGACAGAGGTAGTAATTGGTATAATATCCTCAGGAGCTGGAAGTTGGTAAAGCCTTGTTTTTATCTCAGGTTGTTTTGCCTGAACTTCACAGTTCTGGTGAAATGTGTGGTTGGAAAGCAGTTGACATGATTTGTTTCTTTGCAGTTGTGCCTAACACATTATTGCAGCTTAATTATCTTCTTCAATTTAGCCCAGACTTTTATATTCTAATACTGATGGAGTATTTATATGGTACACCAAAACATATAACATGGACATCACGATGAGAAGCTGTCCCACGTGACTGCAATAAGCTGACAGTTCTGAGCTGAAATGTTTGGGAATGGCATTTTCCCAGAAAATCCTGACGCTGCGGCTCTGGATTGCACTCAGAGTGGGAGTTAGTTTAGAAATGTTGGAATTCTCTGGAGTAAATTCCACTTTTTTACAACTAGCCTCTCTAATCAGTGAACAGATCAGAGATCAGGACTTCTGTTCCCAACCCTCCTGTTGATTTGCTGTGTGAAGAGCAATTCATCATCTGGGCACATTACTTTCCCATCTGTGAAACAGGTAACAAGTTTATGCCATCCAGTAATGTCCCCAGACATAGTTAATTGACAATAATAAAGATATTTGTGGCTGTGGATACAAAATGGTGAAGAAAAGCCAGTTGTTTTTCTCATCTGGGTTGGACCCACAAAAAGAGTTTCCTCCTCAAGACAAGATCTCGCCAGGCTGTTAGTGGGGTGGTCTTGTCTGACTGTGGTTTTGGGGCAAAATGCTCCCTTTTCTTTTTTTTCTTAATAATGAAGATTGTAAGGGTTCACAGACGATTTTCTGCAATGAGATGAATGCCTTTCTTCGTTAGAAATGAATGGCTTTAATGCTTGGTGAAATGTTTCCATGGATGTGCATGAGCATATGGGTAACGTGCGTATGTGTACAGGCTCCTTAAAGAATAAGCCCTTCTGGTCAGTCTAGCAGTCCTGCACATCCATTCATCACTCTTGAACCTGGGCAGCCCCCCCGCAAATGCATTGTTTTCCTGAGGAGGTCTGGCCGTGGCCTTGCATCTGTGCCTTTTTTACTCTCATGCAGCCTATTCCCTGATCCATCCTGGGATCACACCAGCCTTTCTCATGGCCATTTCCAAAACAGCATCTCAGAGTCATCTTGTGATTGCTGAGCACACTCTGGGATTTTTCTCCTTGCTCAGCTCTAGCTTAGGGTAGAAATTCCAGTTCTCGGCCCCCTGAGTGCATGGATTTTATGCTATTAAATTTCATCCCACATTTGTTGCTGCATTTTTCAAGGACATCCAATGTATTTCTAATTCCAAGAAGCAGCAGTGGGACTTGTTTTCTTACTGTCTGTGGGTCTGAATTAGATCCATTGAGGGAACCAGTTCTGAAACACAGCTGGATGACATCAGTCGTATTTGGTACTGTCACTGTGATCTCTTTACAGTGTAAATGATGACACACATATGTTGGAATCAGGGCATGTGAATTTGTCTACGCTCCGCAAAGTTACGGCATATGGCTATACTGAAATAAGCCAGTTCACATCTGTAAAAGATTGATTTTAAATTGATTCACTTCTGTCACAATACTTTTTTCTTTTTTAAATGTAGAAGAGTCTTTGTGTGTCTAACTGTCCCTGAACTCAAATGGCTAGAGGGTTTGTGTTCAAATCATCCATTAAAAACAATCTCCTGGCAGAGACCAAGCATGAAAAATTCAGTCCAAAAGATGAAAGGTTCAGAAAATGTTAGGAGTTCATGGAAAGAGGGGATTTATAAGGGTTTGCAACATTTACTAGAGTTGCCATAAGCAATATGCACCCTAACACATATAGGGCCAAAGCTCCCATCAGCTTTAAAGGAAACTGGATTAAAGCTTTAAGCCTAAAGCCTCATGACTAATCATCCATGCAAGTAACCCAAACTGCCACAGAATCCTTCAAGTAGCTGTTTTACTTCAGAGATAGCTGCTGCTGGAAACTCACTGGGTTAATTCCTTAGCTCGGGTGGCAGAAATGGGAGTCCTGAATGGGAAAGATCTGATATTCAATCCTCTCTGAAAATCCAGGTGGAGGAGCGATGCCTTTCCCCCTTCATGGGAGTGAGCAGTACCATGGAAGATGCTGTATGTGATTTTAAGCTGCATCCCTACCAGAAGTCCTTCTGGACGGCATGAACAGGAGTGGAGAGCTACTTTCAGAAAGCCCTGCCATCATGAAAGAAAAAGAAGTTACAACAATTAATAAATGTTATTTATAAAGCAATTCCTGCACCAAGAGCCTTTTGGGAGCAGCATGAACCATTAAAATAAAATCCAATTACAAAAACCAATCACAATTAAGTTGTTCATATCCCTCCGCGGGAGCCCTGTCTCAATCAGTCACTCTGTCTCTCTCTTATGGCCATGCTGCAGAGGAGGTTCAACTCATTTGTTTGTGGCATCAACAAGAGAACCTTCATTATCTGCATATTATAAAGCTGTGTGGGCTAAAGTATTGAGATTAATATGAAATAATTAGCTCTGATGAAAGTTATACCTCACTCAGAACAGCTGGGACTTGAATAGGATGCAACTGAGACTTGATTACTGTGTCATTACAGTATTAGTGCTGTGTACAGTCATTGTCATACAACTCCAAAATGCCTTTGATATGATTACATTTTAATTGAACACTAGCCATGCTAGGGTTTGATGGCACTGCAGCACTGGGGGTGGTAACTTTATTGTGTAATGACTTTTGGTTTAGTTTTATGAGTAGAGCAAACTCCTTAGCATTTAAAAAGCAATCCTCAAAGGGGCATTTTCCTTCTGAGAAAGCTCTAAAATGCGTACCGGTGTTGTCTCTGCTCAAGTTTACACCAGAAAATGGCAAAATCAGGTTTGTGATAAATTCATACCCCATGAGGACGTCACGCCTGTCACTAGGCTGTATGCTGTAGTCACATGGAAAGTAAGGACAGAGAGAAGGTCCTACTGTGGCTACACCAGAATCTCGAAGGCTTGTCCCAAAGGGGAATCTCCATCAAACCACCGCTGTGCAGTGGGCAGTTCTCCCCCTGTCCCACAGACAGCAGAGGTGAACATACCCCAACCCCTTCTGTGCAATGGGGAGGGGATACTTTGCTGTTCCACCCATAGGTCAAAATACCTTCAGAGTTATTAATAGAAAAGGAGACCTTAAAGTCATTCAAATCAGATTTCCATTTTATAACAATTAATGTCAGATGGTTTAAAAAATACCTTAATTAGAAATTACCCTTCTTAACATCTGACTGACTGAGGCCTGAAGGTTTAAGGTTAACTCTGAGTTGCATATATTTCATCCCCTAGTGCTGTTTGGAGGACAATGGTTAAGGTTATGTTCTCACTGATGTATGCAACCATGCTGTGATTTGCATATAGAAGTCAAATTTAATTTAACTTTTTTTTTTGGTAGCATTTTCTAGCAGAAGGGAATTATACACACAGCATCTAAGGACTTGGGGAGGGAAAAAAAAGGATTGTACCTAATTTAAAACAGAAACAGGAGAGATGGACCTACTTCAGCATGTCCTGGGGTTGCAGAATTAACTCTCCAATGTACACAAATCCTGAACTGGGGGCATGTGGATTTACAGGAGTATGTTAAGAAGTGACGAGCTGCCTTCAGAAATTAAGTGCAAATTTGCAGTACCTGCCTTGTTGTTGGACAGAAGCTGGACTGTGCCCACAGCTCTGGAGCCAAGCCCCCTGGAGCTCGGGGGCTCTTGATTCTGGATCTGAATTTGAATTTGAGAGCTGGCCCTGTGTAATACCTCAGCCTGAACTCCTGTTTCAGACCCCCCATAACAAAAGGTGGGGGTGTTCTACACAGTGCTCCGAAGATTTATCCCAACTTGTTCTCTCAGTATAAGTCATAAGAAAGCATAACTGCCATGTAAAATTATGTTGTTTTATTCCTAGTGGACCCAAGAATGGAGCTGTTCCTGTAAGAATGGTTGGTCTTTTCCACAGAGGGAACAAAACATGACATTATCAACCCAATTTTATAGATCAAATAATTTAATTTGAGTTCAAATTAATCTTAAACAGGCATAGCTGCTTCTGCCAATGAGCTGAATAATATCATCCAGCCACAACGCTGCTCTCCTGCCTCTTGCTTGCCCAGCACGTGAGACCATGACTCCGTATTACATGGCCCATGCCCAGTCCCGCAAGAAAGTTGCATACATACATGTGTGCCCCATGACATACACGTGATGGGAAGACTCACATCATGAGGCTCTGCTATTAAATTATCTCATTCCCTCGGCTGCAGGAAAGCTGCTCTCAAACCTCATTGCTTTGAGGGCTTTTTTGCTTTCCAGTCCGAATTGTTTTGTGGCTGCTTCACCCCCGCTTCTTCCTGTGCCAGTGCGGTCCTTGCATTTGAGCAGCTCTTCTCCCTCCCTGGAGTGCAGCCTCCATCAGTCTTCATTTTGCCAAGCCAAACAAAGCTCGCGCTCCTCCCCTGTGAGGAGCTCTCTGTCCCCATCGCCACCTTTCCCTGTCCCATTTCGAAGCCACCCCGGGGTGAGCAGGACTGTATGCTCTGCCTGGAGGTTTAGGGCTTTCTGAGTTTCATTCTGTTGCCGGATACTCACATGAGTGGAGTAGCAACGGTATAGCCAGGGCATAATGAATTTTAAACAAAGTTGTTTGAATCCTTATCACCCACGCAGACAGGTCCCCACCTTCTCTCTTACAGTTACTGGGGGGCAAGCATTGCTTTTCTCCTTAACGTTTGGGTGATGGAGAAATAAATCTTGTAAATCTTACTAAAAACAACAACCAAGAATACCCTCCTCCTTCAAAAATCCAAAGCAATTTGCAGATAGTGCTTTATGCCAGAATTCACCTGGTTTATAACATCCCATTAGTATTTTTGAAATTTGGTCAAAATAAATATATAGAGATAACAACTTGGGAATGAACAATTGGGTCTTCTAGAGGCAAACATGAGTTATGAGTAAAATTTACTGCTTAGCTGGAACTCTTCTGAATGCTTACAGTGCTACATAGCCAGAGAAGGCAGACCACGTGTGCCAGTTTATTAGCTTAAAAATGAATATTTAGGTTTTCTGCACTCATCAAACATAGCCCAGAGGAAGATCAAGATCTTCAGCTTTCTAAACATAACTCAACTGATAGCAGGGTGCAAACCCACAGGACATTTCAGCGCAGAAAAACTTGCCCAAAACTTTATTTAGCTCATTCATCCCTAGATATATTGGCTTCAGTGATTTTCCTGCAGACTTAGCAAATGATTCTTTATTGTACCAAAAAAATTATTCTCTGGTGCATCAATAAAGAGTTACTTGATACAGTCAGCAGAGGGAATACTTTACTCAGCAGTAATAAAGCAGAGAGGCCAGTATGAGAGGGGAATGACGGGCTCATGGAAAGGGAGGGAGAGCGGTGGCAGGCCTGAGTTATCCCAGCTCTTGCAGCTCTGGAGCTTTCCCCTTTGCTCCCCTGCTGCACTGTGGACCACATGGTTGGGTGCGCTGGAGACCACCAGGCCTGGATGATGCAGGTTCAAAGGCTGTGAACAATGCTGGCATGGCATTTAATAGATTTCCTGCTCATAAATGGGTCTAGAAATCATCCACGGAGATTTCTCCTCCCTCCTGCATACGCAAAGTGAAGGATGCTCATCCCTGTGGCTAAGCCCGTCTGGCGGAGCTGGGCTGCGGTCTTAAGGAAAAAGACTCGAAGATTTGGGGGCTTTTAGTTAATTTTTTTCTATTTCTCTTGGCTTTTTGAAAGTCAGTCCCATTTAATGAACACAAGTTTTGCAAGATCCAGCTTCAAAGGCAGACCACTGGCAAGGGAAGGGGAACGGAATTGACTAAAGTAAAAAATTGCAAACTCTGAGGTTTTTGCATTGATTGAAAGGTGTTAACCATTGCCTGGCCAGCAGCAGTCGTTGCAGGGGTGCAAAACAGCCTGGAATAATAGGGCAAGGACTGGATGCATCAAAACTGTTTTCCTGCAGAAAACAGGGATTTTGAAACTTTCATTCCATAGTCACTTTTTAAGGAGTGTTTCCATTTTTGTCAACAAAGGCAAACACACAAAGAGAAAAACATTTTTAACTGTTCAGCTTCACATTGAATGTTTGACAACAAAATTAGAAACCTGAAGCTGTAGCCCTGGAACTGTCTTTTACGTAAGACTTTGGATGGTTTTTTTTGGAGTCCAAAAGAGACTATGCAACAAAAATTGGCATTTCCCCCACAAGTAGAAAAGACACTCATTCTCTGCTCAGTTAACACACTTACTCATTAATCATTTTTGCCATAGCATTTTAGGGAAACATATGCACTACTTCTCTTAGGACACATGTGCAGCCATGAGCTATTTAGCCTTGATCTAACTCAACAGATGCAGCCCCGTGCTCTTCTCACTGTGCAAATTACACCTCAAGAAACATTTTCAAGGTTTCTGTATCTTCAGTTCTGAGATTTCAGTGTGATGCTCATGGAGTGAATTCTCATGAGACCAGATGCTGCAAAATTTATAATTGGAAATGCACAGAGCTGTCATGGCCCTCAAATTGCGGGGGGGAGCTAAGCCCACAAGAAAGCTGCAAGCCTGTAGAAATGACTGCAGAGAGATGTCTGGAGGCACTCCCTTCCCAAAGGTTTTAGGAAGGGGGAGGCTGGAAACCAGCTCCTCAGCTAGAAGGCTGTCACCATGGTGTCAGAGATTTGAAGTGGACAAAAAACGTCCATCTACACAGAGAGATGAAGACAATCAGCTTAAGCACATGAGACTCATTTGCTTGGGTAAGATTCATCTGCAGATTAAGGTGATTTAATGTACATGGCTTCATATGTGCTGAGTGCCTATCCTCCCATCAGAGTCAACAGAGATCTTGGGCACAATTCAATTACTTAAGCATTTGTTTAATTTGGAACACCCCGAGGGCACCTGAGACATGTACAGTGGCCTGGAAAATGTGACACGGGATCTCAGGAGAACAGTTCTCTTCTGGAGGGACATTAGGAAGCCATGTGAGATGCCTTAGGGTAATTAAGTTGCACTAGATGTCTATACATGAGCAACCACATTGAGCTTCTCGCTAGTAGTCAGTGGAGATCTGGAGACCTTTCTGCTCACCAAAGTGGACCCTGAGATTTTGTTTTGCCTGTGTCCTGGACATGTCCTTCTGAGCAGGACACTGGGACTGAGAGTGGAGATGAGCTTGGAGATGGACTTGGAGACAGACTGGATCAACCATACCTCCCAGCGGTGTCCTGCAGGGCAGCAGCAGCAGTAGAAGGGTTTGTGGATTTGCCACCACTACAGACCAGTCCTAATGACTGAGTGTCACTGGATGGCTCCTGGTCTTTGCACAGAGACACACAACCCCTTGCTGCATCTCACAGGGCTTGCCTGGTTGGATGACCTGCAGCATGCAGTGTCCTGGTGAATGTGCCAGAGCAATTTCTAGTTTAACTTCTTATGAGTTACACTTTCTTTCCCCTCTCTCATATTTTCCACAAAATGAAACCACGATTATGGCACAGCTCCTGAGAGAATAACACGTGAAGGTATTTAAGATGATCTCTCCCTCTCTGCCACCAGACATGTTGCCCCTTAGGGGAATCCCTCCTTTTTCTTGCTTTTGTCATGCTGCTGCCTGCCTTCTGGTTCTCACCATACAAAGAAAAATGCTTCTAACTCAGAGCCCCCGGGAATTCACACAGACCACTGAATCACCCACCCACCTCTGGAGTTATACCTGCTGCCTGAGCCAGTTTAATGGTGCAAACATCACAAGCAGCAAAATGATCTGTAGCATTCCGGAGCAGCGTCGCTTGCAGCATGTTACTCTGCCTGTAGATGTTGCTGTGGGCTGCAACTTGCTCCAGACCATGGCCGGTTCCTGGTTAATAAGGTGTACAAAGCTGGAGCTTGAACGTTGTGGAAAACAAACCATCTGTGTCTTTACAGGGGATGCAGCTGTCTTAAATCAGTGCTTGCTTTTTAGGGCTCTTTCTGATTTTAAGCAGCGTAGCAGCCATCCTTCTAGCATTTCTGGAAAGTCTTAGGAGCATCTACCTAGTTATGGGTCGCAATGGGAATTTATTTTTTACCTTCTTGCTCATCCTCATCTGAGGCTTTCTGTGGGAAACATCCTCCATGGGAAAAATGAATGTACATCAGCTGAGGTGTCAGGGTACTGTTTGGGTTTTATAAAGATTTTGAGCTCTTCTCAGTGCAAAACCACAAGAGGATGAATGCCTTATCCCAGACAGGAAGCTCAACAGACACTTGTGACCAGCTGGGGAGGAGCAAGGAGTTATTTATCCAGTGTCAGATAAGGAAACTTCCCCCAGAAGAATGTGGGGATTGAATTCAGACACAAGTCCCTCTGAAGTGACAAACCCGAAGGCCACCCCTCCTGCATCTTCTCAGACCATTGCACTGTGCCACAGCTTCAAACCTGAGAGGAGTTTGACTCTTCAGAGACATAATCTAGATGCAGCTGGAACCAAAATCCCCCAGTTTGGGTGCAGTACACGCTGAACAAGAGATGCTTTCTTTCAAGCCAAATGGCTGGATGATCTTTGCATTCATTACCTCAGAGGGATGGTTCATTTAGGACTTTCTTTCCCTGAGATGGAAAGACAAGACTTGCCCCATATCTGTCATACAGCTTCACATTTTCCTCCCATGCTTAATGAAGGGACATTATGAAAGCACACGCTTGGGGAAGGAGGTGGGTGCCCGCCAGCACTCTTCCTCCTGAAGATTTTGCTTCAGTCATGAAAAAAAAAATCCCAGAGACAGTTTGTTCTCCTGATCAGAATCCAGGTGCCATATTTACATTTTGTCTGAAATTAATTCAGTGAGATCTTTCAAATGCAAATAGCCGGGAAAGAAATAGCTCTGGATTATTGGGGAAAGTATATATATTTTTTTTCCCTTGATGAAATAATGCAGGCAATTGCTTGTGTTAGAGAGCAGCTGTTTGTAAACAATCAAAAGCATTAAATACACAGGTTAGTGAGAGGTAGAAATGTTCTTCCTTCTCCTCTTCAATAAATAGTGAAAACTGACATTGACTGAAGCTACTAATTCTGCTATGAAAAGCAGGTGCTTACTCTCATTTCTATCTTTCCTGGTTAGCTTCTCATAAAAAAAAATGCCTAGGACAGAAGCAATCAAGTGTCAGCAGTGCGTTTGCACAACATGACAAAAATAGGGCAGAATCTGCTTATTAGTGCTTTATGCTAAGCCCTGTAACACAGAGAGTCATCAGTTGCGTGCACTTGGCTCTTTCCACTGAAGCTCACCTGGGATACTTGGAGGCACAACAGAGTGCATGTTTTCTTCTCACTTGGATGTGGTGTTTCGTAATAGTCATGTATATATTCAGCAGCAGCTCAGAGTGCTTTGGAAAGGAAATTGTCAGCCATTTTCCTATTTTGTGGAAACTGATGCATAGGAAAGGGAAACGACCTGCTCCCAGCCATCAGGTTAGGAAGCATCACTGCTGGTGGCTTTCCTGTCCTCTGCCTCCTGCTGCCTTTTTAAAGAAGGATCTTTTATTTTTAACCGTCATTCACCTAAAATGTCTAGAAGCACAGCAAGCTGTTTCTGTCCGGATGTGCTTCGCTAAGCAGATGTCTTTTAACCCAATGCACCTGTAATCTTTGGCAACCAAACAAGTCCCATGTTCCTCAGTGTAACTGGATCGTTAGTGGGAACAGGTGCCTTGTACCTGGCTGCTCTGGGGACATTTCAGGGCACATAAAGTTCCTTGTACTTGGGAATACCTGGTGCATTTGGCAGAGAAACAAACATGTCCTACCTTGCAATGACAGGGAAATGTGGCAGCAAATAATATTCTGCCGACTGGAGACGGTATCAGAGGAAAAAGTAATCAGAGGGGTTTTTTTATCAGAGGTAAAAATACAGTGGGTTTGGCTCCTGGATTTCCTTGGGCATTCACAGGGCTGCAAAGCAGGATTCAACAGTCTCGGCATGGTGGCATCGGTGCTTAGCTTTGGTCAACCCAGATAGAGAGGGGCTCTCTGGAGGTGTGCTCCTGGGTGCCCATGCCTGTGGCTGTCCAGCTGCCGTGCTGAGCTCGAGCACCTCATGTTCCTTTGGGTGCCCGTAATGGGCATCTGCTCAGAGTGCAGCCAACCGGCTCACACGCATGGGTGTCCTCCTCGCGGAAATCCAGGTGCCTGGTGGAGGAACAGCGGGGGTCCCTGGGTTGTGTCCTGGAGAAGTCAGGATGTGATGGGAGAAGTGACAACCAGCACGATGCAAGCAGCTGCAATGACACAAAGGCACGTGGGTTTGTTGGCAGTGGTGTCTCACCACGTGTGGTCCAAAAAAAGCCATTAAAAGGGTCAAAGATGATGAGCAACCTTTGGTTTGACTCACCTCAGCCATGCAGACTGCCAGCGCCTGGTCGATGTGAAAATGCCGAGGCATTTAGGCGGAGAAATGTGTGTGAGGGCTCTACCTGTCCCTGGCTGTGACATTTGAGTATGTCAGGGCATAGGTACCCTTGGAAGGCCCAGGATTTTATTTATCCAAGTTTGCAAATGCTAGTCCAAATATTTTCATGGCAAAAACAGAGTCCTGGTATCCCCAGAGCAGGGCTGTCCAAATTACTGCTCAGAAAATTAAAGACAAGAGTATGTTCTCTTTGTTAAAAATGAAAACATTTTCTCACCCGACCTCAACTCACCTAAAGTTCTGTTTTGGTCTGACACAACTTTCTTTGTTTTTCGTTTTGAACAAAATGTTTTGCCATCTTTGGTGTCTAAGAATTTGAAAATGAAAACCGACCTATTTCACTTTGGAGAGAGCAGGAAAAGATGTTTCATCACATTCTTCTCCCATTTGTTTTTCTGAACTGACCTGTTTGATGAATACAGTTCACGTTGGCAAATGTTTTCTGTCAGCTACTGGTCATTTTCACTGGCAAATAAATTCATCATGTCAGCTAATTTGCCAAATCTGTTTGGGAATTCTGACTTGCCTGTTGCTTCTGCCCTGACAGTTAACAGCAGCCATGTGAATGCGCCTTGACTTTCAGTGAAAAGGCAATAGGATTGTAATAACACCACAGCTTAAGGTGAAACCAATGCATTTCATTTTTCCTGGAACAGGGCTAGAAAGGACATGGAAAATATGAGTCCAGCCAGGGACTTCATGATTTCATTCTGTGCCAGCGAGGACCTGAATTCCTCAGAGTGTCACTCACCAGGAAACCCTCATCGTTAATACCCGGTGGCAAATGAGAAATCCCGGGAGTGCAGGATTATCCTTATAAATTAAGTTGCTGTGGAAGAGGTTGGCAAACCCAGAGCACTGGCTCACTCAGTCCTGCAGGTTCACCGAGGTGCTGGGGAGTGAGGGAGTGGGGCTGGCCAAATGGATGAACCAAATCACTAAAAGAAAAAAAAAAAGAGTTAATTTATTTGGTAGACAAGAAATAAATATTTTGGTGTGGCCAGAGGCTCAGTGATGTCCCTATCAGATCTGCCCTAGACTGGAAATATGTGATGGGGACACAGACTTCCTCCTCATTTAAATTAGTAGCAATTTGATGCTTGGCTTTATCTTTAGATGACAAACATGACCCTGCTTGCATTCCTCCAAGTGAAGGCTTGTCTCCCCTCTCGCCCAGGAAATCCTCATGATGTCAGTGAATGTCTCTGGATTAGCAGAGAGAAGAAACTATCCCAAATGCATTTCCCACATTTTGGAAGGCAGTGGGAGACACTGCCTGGTATATAAAACAGTGGATTTTGGATAACTTCTAAGATGATAAGAAATGCGCTACAGGACAGACCCATGAGGCCCAGGGGCTGTCTCTGATGGTGGTGGCAGGACACCCCATCCAGGGACAGCAGGACAGCCTGGCTCCTATCAGAGGACCATTCCCTTGTACCCTCCCTTCACATCCACATCTTCAGTCATGGAAGTTGTCCTTTGTATCTGTCAACTCTGCTCAGATATCTCAGCTATCCCAGAGCTTCTCCAGTGGTATGTCCTGGTTTCACGACATGGTACTTGGTGACGGGATAAAGCTAGCTCAGCTGAGGACTCACTAACATTGATGGGGTCGTGGATGCCGGGGCCAGTTCAGTAGCCCACACAGTGTCTACTGCCATTAGAGAGAGCTTAGGGCCATCCTGCTCCTATGGCACATAATTGATCTGTGTCACATTTACCATGCCCATGCAGATATCTGAGCATCTGGAATGGCCCCAGACACCTCTGGTTAAGCAGAGGTGTTGATCTTTAATGGGAACTCAAACACTGACCTGTGGACACACATTTATGATCCTTTGGAGACAAATTCTACCCATTCAAAGACATGCAAAAGGATGCTGTGAGATCCAGGAAATGCATTTGTATTTTGGCATCTCACAGTGTTTTCCTGACACACCCAACCAGGCTAACCCTGAGACTGGATGCCACCCTCTGTACTCCCAGCCTGCCTGAGCCATGTTGTCTGCCACTGACTTCCATGACTCTGATTTCAGACATCTCCAGTAACTGGACCTGGGCTTTATATCTTGCTCTTTTCCGTCATCACCTCCCTTATTTATGCTTACAGCCCACGCACACAGAATGAAGACATTCAGCTCAACAGTGGGGCTGGATCACAGGCTGTTGCAATTCAGGTTGCTAAGACACTACCTCAGAAAATTTTCAGGAAGAAGTGAAAGTGAGATCTGTTGATCTATCTCTACCAGGACCTTTTCCATAGAGAGATGAAGAGCAAACCATATGGTCACAAGGCAATTGCGTGCTTTCTGCAAGCACAGGGCAACTCTCTACTGAACATTGCCTTGCTTTGCAACTCCTTCAAAGTACTTTATGCTGCAGGAGTAGTTCTTACTCCTCCACTCCAAGGACAGAAGTTGCGAAACACTTCAGCTGCTCACAGAGTGAGCTGAGGTGAAGAATGCTTGATCTGAGCTGACCCTGTCATGAATGATTTGACTGACCCAAAGAAATATAACTCAATCCAGTGGTGGGAAGAAAAAAGTGCTGGGAGAAGAGCCAGGAGCTTTGCAACAGGCTTACCACACTGGCTTCACTGAAAATGGGTTTTCTTCTTGTGCTGTTGTGTGTAACGCCTGCCCTTGGAACCTGAAAAACAGAATGTTTAATAATATTATTTTTTCTGCTGGAAGGAGGACAGGCAGTGCCATTTCTCTTCCAGATCTTTTTGCTGGACTTAGATACATGCTGAAAAGCTGCTAAGTAGCTTGTAAAGTTCATAGGCTATGTTCTCCTTTGTGGTGCTGGTATAGACGTCTGAAATCAGTGCATTAACACTGGGCTTACAGTGATGTTAATGGGAACAGTAGTTTTTGATGAGTTAGGCCAAAATCTTTTAAAGGAACATTTGTGTTATGCATGTCCAGGATGTGATACCTGCCTTGGAGCAAGCATCAAACTTTCAGACAGGTTAAATAAGGTGAGATGAGTCCTATTACTAATATTGCTTAACGGGATCCTTTGGGATCAAGCTATGAGTCTTTATGATCTCATTATGACTTTTGCTCCCTTTCCAGTATCATTTCAGTATCTTTGACTTCTGCCAACATTTTGTGCTTATAAAAATCTTTTCATTATTGGATCATTTTACAGATATTAAGAGTGTGTGGCCTCACGCCATGTCTCAACCTTTACATCAGATACACTTCACTGACTTCAAAGCAAAATCAGGCACCCTGCTAATTTCATAATGACTCTGAGATAGCTGAATGCTGTAGGGCCCTTTCTGCTGTCAGGGCTAATTAGGAAGGGATTTGACTGTGTCAGGTTCGAAACTGCAATGAAAAGCCTGAGGTTTCCAAACCTGACCTATGTTGCAATATTCAGTGTAATCATCTAAATTTAACCACTGCTGAGACTGTTGCAGAGACAGAAGAGGCAGCCTGAAACCTAAAAATGCTAAAATCCAGGAATTTCAAGTGAATCTGATACGGTGCTGATGTAAGTCTGGTTCTTTTGGGGGAAGGGGAGGGGAAGGAAAAAAAAAAGGGAAAAAAACCCACGCTACTTCAAATACTGCTTAACATCTTCAAAATGGATCTTCAGCAGCCTTTCCACATTTGGGTGTGGGTATGAACGTCAAAGATTGTTCTCCCACCAGGGTAGCTGTCTGCATTCCTCAATATGGAGGAAATCTCAGTCTAGATCTGAACTTCATGGCTTAGCCCTGGTAGTCAGCTGTATGTAAGTTGCTTGGTTTTTTTCAGCATTCAGTTCGAAACTCTGTGGTGTGAGGGGGAGGGCCAGAGCTGAAGCAGATCAAAACAGGTCCAAATATATTCATGTAAGCTCATGGGAAAAGAAACCATCAAGTTACTCATGCTCTTGATTACTACTTCTTCTGAGGACAGAACTAAAACACAGCAGAATTCTTAAAATATCTCACCTGCTCTATGTCATGTTCCTTCTTTCCAGTCAAGTGCATTCAAGGGAAATGCAGCAAAAAAAGCCTCTATCTGAGCATAGTTCAAGAGAAGGGCTTCAACTGTGCATTGGAATTCTCTCTTCTGTGATAAGGCAAATTTCATGTAGGATGAAGGCCTTATGCATAGTCACAAATTCATCATAGGAATTTCAAGCCCCTTCTTGGATCCAGTCTTCGCATTACAGGAGTTCATCCTTACAGTTCATTAAGTCTCCAAGGACATTTTAACTGGGGAAGGACTTCATCTGGCCAAGAAATGGGTATCTCCAGGGGCACTGAGTAGCTCCACGTGAGAGAGTGAAGTGTATGACCTCACTGTACCTTAGGATATATTGTCATGCAATTAAGTTATCGCTCATCATGTCATGCTGGCTACCTGCAGGGTTCTTCCATGGTGTTTCCTGCCCCACCACCACTATCTGAACCTTTTCTGCCCCACCACCACTATCTGCCCCTTTTAGTAGCCATCCAGTGGATGTGTGTGTGGCAAAACAGAGAATCAGCTGTAGGAGAGCAGGTACTGGCTTCTCAGCCCTGGAAACCCAGCAGGTCTTGCGTGGCAGTCCTTTTTCTGTTAAAGAAAAAGCTGAAAACCTCTCAATTGGCCCCAAATATGACTTTATGTTGTTTGGTTCAGTGAGCCACTGTTTTGGTAGTATGACCTTTGCTGTAGGAAAGCTGTGTAGGAGGCGTTACGCCATGGTCTGCTGGGTGTGAAAGGATCCAACCTCACATGCACGTCTGTGGATGAGAGTGCACAATGCCACTGTGTTTGGCCTGATACGCAGCTTTCTGCTCATGGACTCATAAGGAGGTTTGCCTCCCTTGCTGCAGCCACACATCAGTCCACTGGATTGTAAGAACAAGTCTGTCTGTCCAGCCATGTCTTTTGACGGGATAAAGCTAGCTTCCTAGGAAAGAGCACAAGAACAGAACATGGCATTTTCCAATATCCATCCATTTTCAGCTGGGGGGACTTCGTTCATCTAATGTAGTTTTTTATGTGTTTAATAACCCTCTATGGATTTCTTTTCTCTGAACTTGTCCATCCTTCCCCTACAAACTCATGGCATCCTATGGCAGGAGTTTCACAGCTTAATTCTGTGTAAGGATGTTCATCTCTGTGAAGAAACACTTCCCTTTCTTTGCTTTGACTCCGCCTCCTGCTACGTTGATTTGATGACCTCTGGCTCTTGTTTTGGATTAGGTACTAAATGATCAATTCTTGTGTATCTTCTCCATGCATCTCATCAATCCTTCCTGGGCAGCATGGCAGTTGTGCTTGAGCTATCCATGATGTAAAGAGGGCTCTGATATATGCCAACAATGTGATCATGGCCTCTCCCTGGGCAATGCTAGACAATTCTGTGAGGGTTTAGGGATCATCATAGATTCAGAGAGAATCAGGGCTGGAAGAGTCCCCAAGACATTATATAATGCATGCAGTCGTGGACAGACCAGCAAGAATGCGTTCCTCTCACATGCAGGCAGGTGTGAGAAGGTGTTAATTCTTTCTGTAAACATGTTTATTATAATAACAAGATGTCCAAAAGCCCCTTCCAAGCATACACAGTGACTGATACAAATTCCCCTTTGTGTGACTGTGGGTTGGTTTTCAAAAACATCTTCCTCATGCACGTAAGGAGACCATATCCCCAAGAGATGTGTGTTCTTGGACCAGAGTTTGCATTTCTAGGACGTTTTTCTATTCCCACAAGTCCCTCAGGGAGCACAGATGTGACCTGTTGGGATCCACACAACCTAGAGTGTTAGAGGCACCAGCCCTATGAAGGAAAAAACAAACAGCCCCTCTCTGAGGTTTCATTCATCCTGCTCCAAACGCCTGTGAATGTGTAAGCAGATTTGAGGGAAGGGCTGTTGTTTTCCTCTGAGTGTGCGCAGAGATGCTGTTGACAAACATTGGCAGCTACTCCCCAGGTCTGAGCCAGCAAACAGTTTGTACCTATGGTCATGATGCATCAAACCTTTGGGATTTGAAGGTAAAGGCTTACAGGAAAGCACAGCACCATTTCTTAGGTGTTTGAAAAGCCAGGGTGACTTCCAAACTGTGCTCACTCTGATGAAAAAGGGCAGGAATCCCAGGTCAATGCAACACTTAAATGCCTGGGAGACTTTAGGGTTCAGTTTCTTGTTGCTTTGGGTTTGCATCGCAAAATGTATTTTAATGCAAGGAGTAGACAGGAACAAACATGACGTGCATAATGACCTCATAGGAGTACGGTGTTACTTAACCCTGGAAGACTACATGTGTGGTCACACAAAATCTATAGAGATGCTGGAGCAGTTTAAGATGCTCCTATCCTGATAGGTATTGGTCACACCTCCTCTCCTGGAGGTCACCACTTCCATAGATGAACTGGTGGAATTGGCTGTGTCACTGCTCTTCAACCATTTTGATGCAAAGTCATCTGTGCTAGCTTTTGAAGATGCTTTAAGCCACATGGGCAGCCTTTGCCTTGATGCAGTTAATGAGCCCCCACAAGATCCTTCCAGTGAAATCGGTGGGTTTGATTTCATTTTGATCTAAAAAGGCTTCAGTGCCCAGGACAGCATGGTGTGGGGTCAGGCACACAGAGCCTCTTGGATCTGCCCTGGCCAAATCATCTCAATGTCAGTGGGATAAAGGTCCTGTAAGACAGGAGGAAGCATGTCCCAGAGCAAAGGAGTAGAAACTTTCAACCCTGGTTTGAATATCCTGGGTAGAAAATGATTTTTCCTAATGTTAGATTTTTGACACTGGGCTTCTAACCTCAGTCACCCATTTATTGTTAATGGAGGTGCTTCTGGAGGCCGAAACATCTCAATATTTATTCAAATCTACCAAACCTGTATTCAGGACACTTAATTTGAGTCACTTTTCGTGCATAACCCAGAAAGTCCCTGAAGAATGAATGATCGTGGGAACTTTGTCTCACCCTGTTCTAATCTACATTTTCTTGACTGTAGGTGATGTGCAACTGCTGTCACTCCCATATATTTGCAGTTTTTGCAGTCTTTCTCCTTAATGAAAGGAGTCTAGACATAAGACTTAGTGTCACTTCATGTCTACTGTATGTTAAAATACACATTTTTAAGCCATAAATTTAAACACTAATGCAAAAAGACACAGTTGAGAAAATGTGTTCATTATTACATTGATCTAGATGTTGCTTTTAGGACAACTATCTCATAATCCTGATAATAATTTATATAAGTTTGGTTGCAATCTTTGATTTCTTGCTTCATCATACCAAATGGCCATACACTTTAAAAGGAAGAGAAAAATGCATTACTAGTGCTCCGCAACAAAATCTCTAAATTCAGTGCTCTCTAAATTCCTGCTCTAAAGCAGGAGGATATAATTTATTTGTTCACTGGTGTGTATATAGCCTGGAAGAAAGATTCTAAACCTAGAAAACTAGATTCTAAAACTAACAAAAATAATGATTCTAAACCTAAAAACCTATTCAGAAAAATACTGGAGCGAAAAATACTTATTACTGGGTCAAAAGTCTTTATTAGCAATATCCAGGATATGTAAAACAATTGAGAGCCATGTCTTAGCTTACAGGGACATGACATAGTAAAGGGAGGAAGAAGTCTCTAAGGTGTTTCTGGTTACAAAGCAGGTTAAATAACACTTGAAAAACTGTCTATCACTTCTAGTGTCTTCCACAGAGAATGCAGATATGTAGTTTTGCCAGGTCAAATGTGTCATCCAGCAAACTTTTCTCTCTGCAAGTCAGGTAGTAGAGCTCAGACTGTGCCACGTAACATCTCCCATGCAGGTATTGAATAATTTTCAGAAATGTGCTGTCCGTGGACCTAGCAGACCAAGCTTTGTGCATTGCCAGAAGCATCTGAGTTCAAGCCTTTAGTCTCTTCGGGAACTCACTGAAATGCATGAACATGCCTCCATCTCTTTGAACTGGCACAAAATAAATAAATAATTAAATAGCTGGCAGTAAGGCACAGTCTGCAGGGAAACGAAAGTGGGCAACGGCACTTCTTAAGAGTCACGGTGGTGGAAAACAAACTCAAGTCCATCTTGCTTTACAGCAGCTAATCCATGTTAATTTGTTTTAAAGAAGATTAAACCACTGGGCTAACACCTCACCGATAAACAGGTTTACTGACTAAGGTGTTCGGTGAAATGCCCTGGTGCTACTCTTGCTGTGTTGTGCCATGCAATACCCACGGGAAGCGGTCACTTCAGCCTGGCGGAGAGTTGCAGTTCACTAGCCTTTAGGTTGAGACTAGATGCAGAGTTATTTCATGTATGGGTATTTGAGGTGACTTAGGAACATGCCAGCTACAAGGAGCCATGAGCTCATAGGTTACGTGGGTGCTATCCATTGCATGTGCCCAGGGAGACACATCAGGAACCCACCCTAAGGACCTTAAGCTTTGGAGATGGTACAGATAGAGACCTAAGAACTCTTCCTATCCTGTTCCTGTTCAAATGAGAGCCGGTTCCAATCCATATTTGCCCTCCCTTCTGAAAGTGGGGAACAACAGCATGCAACTTGGGGAATGGTGGGCTGCAGACCACAGCCAGATACTGGAACACCAGACCTGGATGTCCCATTCAGGCCACACACCAGCTTGGAGCCAGTAAAGATGATATGATTACTTTATCGGTATCATTATAATATCTGATAGTCTCCACTCCAGTAATAGGGTGTCATTCTGTCTGGCACCTTAATCGGGCAATCTTAATCAATCTGGCATGCTTAATCAAAAAACTGATATGTTAGAGCTATATCTAATTTACAGCTTGACCACATCTTTCATTTGAGGATGATTCTTGAGTCTTTGACTAATACTTAAAGCTTTTTCTCTAACAACTATGTGCATTTTTGTCTCTCTATTCCATTCTCTCTATTCGATTCTTACTATCTAGCTACCTAGTATGTCTATATATTATCCTTTTCTATACTTAATGATCAGCAGAGAAAAGAATAAAAGATAATTCAAAATAGACAGATTTCTTCACACTATTTCCATCCCTATTATATCGTAAGACTATATCCTGGAGAGAACACAATTCACAGATTTTTTTTTTTTAATCTCAGTGGTTTTGAAAACAAAATTATGAGGTGTTATAAGACAATTCTAGTTTATTCCAAAGGACCAAACAAACTCTGAAGTCTTTCTGAAGTAGAGAGAGGTGCCTTTGTGACCAGAGTTCTTTGTGGGCTCATGAAAAGCATGGAAGAAACACTGTCTCAAAATACATCTAGAGTGCATCATATTTAAAACATATCTGAGTCCCCTGTGATGAATTACTGAATCAGAAAATCTCTGCTTTGCATCATAGGAGATGGTAGACCATGTAATAGTAACAGACCATTGCTTGCCAGAAAGTACATGAATCTCCCCTAAGGACTGTTGTAAATGTAGCTGTTAAAGTCAGTGGGATAGCTCCAGCACAAATAAAATTGGAATATTGCTGTGTGAGCCTAACTTTTTGTTTGCAGAGAGTCCTGTTTTGATCAGTGGTGTTGATGTCCATGGAATGATTCATGATGTAAGCCAAAGTGACTGAATTGGAAGTAAAAAGCAAGGCAAAAACAAACGCTTGAGTCAGTTCAGGACAATCTGCTGCATTTCTGATCATGTTTAGCCCACAAACAGACTCCTGCAAAATTATTGTTGTTCAGTCAGTGATATATGTATGCACACAGAGTTAACTCTTATGTTTTCATATCTTTGCTGCATTCTGGGAATGCCAGATGAATTTTCAGCTAGAGATGCAGAAGTAATAAAAGCTGTGACAATTCATGGGAAGGCCAAGAGCTGACTTCAAAACCTCATTACTTCAACTCCTGTCAGTCGTTCAAAACACATCAGGAGAGTCTGCAGCCAGGGTTCTCACCTCACCTACTTGCAAAACATAATTTAAGCATGAAAATTAGATGGTTTTGGTGAAATGTCTAAGTGTGTCTGTAAACCTGCATACTGTACCGTAAATTAAGTGTTTTGCTGCTCTCTCTCTAGTGCATTTATCATAAGTTTTTCCCAGCATGGGAGTGTTGCATGCCCATGGGACACCAAGTCACGTGAGCATGGGGGTTGATAGAAGGAAATGTGATGGGGGAGACCCAGAGCAATGGGGAGGTTTCCTGTGCAGGTTGCTTCGAATGTGACCACAGCTTGTCTCCCACCCTGGGACCTCATATGTCAAATGCAGCTGGTTGGTAACCCGAAAAATTGTGCCTGCCGTGTCTAGATGTGGAACTGGAGCTGCGTTTGGAAATAGGCCATGGAAAGAGGGGGCAAAAAGTTTCCCTTGCTGGAGCAGTCCTGTTTTGGGAGACAGCACCTGAATTGCTGTTTCAGACTCCAGTGAGACACAGATGAAGCAAACAAGTGCTGGGAGGAACAAGGAGGAGATAAATGTAGCAACCCTCCGAAAAACAGTATATAAATTCAAGATTCCTGCAAATGGAAGGAGAGAACAGCCTGGAAATGGATGAGGAAGGAGCCGTCAGATACAATGTGTATAGATCCTAAATCTCTGCATGAGTAAATGGGGGAAGCTTTTAGCTAGCATCAGAAAATGGAACGAAGGAGAAAAGGTGGCCATAGCTGTTGACAACAGTACCAAAGATGTTGGGGAGAAGAATGGAGACGACACAGATGCTGAGGTCATTGATCGATAGCCAGGGATAGGTGACGGGGAAAACTGGAGACCTTACCAAAACTGCCTCCATAATATCTTTGCTTCTGTCCACAGGTGGAACAACACTGCAAACATACATCTTCCTTTTCTGTGTTATTTCCAAGACCAAGAACCTGAGGAAGCCCAGCCAATACCACCTAGACCAGGGAAAAATGGGTACAAAGATCTCATTATTCCTATTGCCTCTCAGCCTGGTATGATTTTACACCTGTATTTTATCAAGGTAAATCCTTACTTGGCATGTTGCCCGCTCGAGAGAAAGGTCCAGCATCTTGGACTGTTTTATAAGTAGCTTCAAGAAGCACTACAAACCCATGAAAAAAATGAATCCAAATATGGGGTGCCTAAATATTTCCTTCAGGTTCCCGGCTTCCTACAAATCATCATAGCAGGCAATTGTTCTTCATCAGTCCTGTTTCTCATGCCTAGCTCCAGTAACATGATGACCTTGGAAGTTAACTTTCACTACATCGCACTCCTAAAATTTCATTAAACTATCTCCATGACTCCCTCTGCCAAAAATGCTTCACCTGGCTTGCTATACATGATCTCCCATTTGTGAATCCAGGCCTGTTCTCTTTAATTAAATCAAAACTTACCTTTTTTTTTTTTTCTCATCTGTCCCTCATCCTCGTTCCCTAGAATCTTCCTCTTTGGCAATGTCAATCTTTACAGGCCTGTGGTTTTGCTCTGCTGTTCCCTACAGCATTTTCCTTTGACAGGTGTTGTGTACACATCACTTCTGTCCACTGCTAATTTTCTGTTTTCCAAGGAAACTTCTGATACACCATCTTTCTAGTTCTAGCAGCTCCCTTAGCTCCTTTGACACTTTGCTTGGAGTTTGGAGATTTGACCATCTGGTCTTTTTCAATCCTAAATTCTGATCAGTCGTCTCTCTTGACCAGCTGTTTGTCACAATCCCTTTCACAGATTTCTGCCTTTAGAAAATTATCACAGTTTTCCTTTTTCAGGTCCCTTCTCTTCCATTCATTGGAAATTTATGTCACTTGAGAACTACAATACCATGATGTGGGAGATCTGAGAACAGATAGCACTGTGGATCAGGCACAGTCCAGGTTTCCCTTGACCCATTAGACCTAAGCAGTCCTGAGCTAAGCTATCCCTAAGGATAAAATGATGATAATTATACTCATGGACTTGAAAAAATCTTTAATGTTTTGCTGACCTTGATATCACCCTAATAAAAGTTTTAGATTAAATGTAACCATTATCACATGACAAAGGGAAAATGACTAGGGAGATGGGTAGAAGCTGCCCTCCTCAGTTCCCAGAGATATTAGTGGGAAAAGGGTGAAAGATCCGCCTTATTTTTTGTGTCTAGAAATTAGATGTCTAAGTCTGCCCTGGTCATATTTTCTATAATCAATAGTTAGACATTTATACCACTGCCACCTGTTTTCTCTTAGCCTGAATCAGGCACTTAAGACATGTCAGATGAACTGATCCCTGAAGGTTCCTGCTTATTTCTGTTTCCAGAAGAATCCTTCAGCAATGAGCTCAGGCTTAAGGGACTAAAGGTTGGGTGTCCAGTCTTGTGAGAGATGACTCTCAGCCCACAACTCCTCCCTCTGACACCGTAAATCAGAAGTAACTTTGGTTCCTGAGTTTACATGGGTTAAGAGGAATCTGAGATCCCATCAGAGATGTCTCAGAAAGAGATCTGTCAGTGGCTTGTGAGTGAACTTTCAGTCCCCTCCTATTTTTCACATGACCTTGTTTAGGGCATCCCGACAGATTTTGCTGTGAGCATAGATTTCAAACAGGTCTGGAAAGTAAACCAAACTTCAGCCAAAGCCATGATTTCTGGTCAAAGCCCACCTCCGTCCTGTTCCAAATGCAGCTCCATGCTAAGCAAAGGGCTCGTGAGGCTCAGAAATGTTTCTAATTGCTCTCATTTCAGGTTTTGTTTTGTAAAGAAACCATTAATTTCTCCAGAAAAGCTTTCATGGATTTACATGTGAGTAATTTCTTGGCACCCCTGAAGAAATCTCCCTGTCACGCACTGTCTTTACTCTCTACATTCACTTGCTTTTAATAAGTTAATTTCATTCTGGGCCTTTTCCAATGATAGCATCTCACAAAATATTGGGTATCCTGTCTTCAGAGAATTAATCTCTACATCTTCTTATTCCTTCATACCATTCTTTATTCTTCTGTTTCCCAACCTTCTCAAGAGTATTATCGCTGGCTGTGCCACATTTTGTTCAACATCCTTATATCTTACAGAGAGACATGAAAATTCTCAGGTCCAGCCTGGTCAGTGTTACAGATCTAAACGTGTCTCATATCTGCATGTTGTAATGGGTTTGTTCTTGACTCTCAGAATACATTTAATCCTGTACAGTTTGAAAGCTCTGCAGAACATATCTCTGATGAAGTAAAGCAGCAGAACACAACTTGTCCAAAGTTACAGAAGTAGACAATCTGTATTTATAGTTTTTGATTTTGTTTTTCTTCTATGAAACATTTGCCAAAGTCATCATAGGTGGCTTTCTTAGAAGAGGGAGCTGGGCAGTATTAAGCATCTATTTTTTGTCCTCATCTCAACTGGTTGAGCTTCTGAACCCGTAAATATGTAAATGAATCCCAAGCCTGTATCATACAGCTGAGATCTGGCGAACCGCATGCTAGCTCAAACATTATTTGTTGGGTTTGATGCATTTCTACTCTCTTCCCTCCACCCTCCTCAACCACAAAAAAGCATCGTTAAATAAATATTGACACATACAGAAAGATGTTTAGGGAATATAGAACTGAGACACATGATGAGAGAGATGTTTTCTTACTCTGAAACCTTATTCTTACCAGGCCAAAACTTTGGTGACCTTGAGGTACAGATTTGAAACCTACTCCTTCAACACAGCTGCTGACAAAGGAGCTTTGAAGGTACCGCCCAGGCACAGAAAGCCTTCACATGCAGCTGACGGCCGTGCTGGCATTATCAGAGCATCCACCTGTTTCATATTTTAATGGTCTCTACTTCATTTAATAATCTGTACTCCAGAAAGCGTGTATCATTAAAAAGCATTTATCTGGAGAAAAGTCTTGTTTCCGAGCACTGTGTTATGCAGTTTGTGATTTGGTATTCAAAGAGAGGACATTTTGCTAGGTGTTTTGCAGATGTAGGATGAGAGATAGCTCTAATCTCCAGGCATGTCTGATTCAGAGGTAGTGAATGATTAGTAGTCACCGAAGGAAATGGGGAGAGAATCCATCCTCTTAATGCTGAGACACAGACAGACAGCCCTTGAAACTTGACTCATCTCTTCCTAAATCAGACATTGTCATAGGTGAGGTTGCCAGGAGGTATCTGTTCCTCTCCATTGGTGATGAAGAGAGACAACAGTGATCAGCTCAGACTTTTATATTTAACTCACAGCCATCTCAAGATTCGACTCCAGATTAAGACACCTAAATATAGGTGTCTGCACATAACCTAGGAATTGGAGGTATTTTATAGTTGGTGAAGATCCAAGACTTCATCCAGTAGCTGACAAATTCAGATGCCCTAGAGCATCCAAGGCATCTACTTGGGACTGACAGATACGATTCAGGACCTATGGGAGACACGGCCTTTCTGGAGCAGCAGATGGAAAACAAATGTGATTTCCTCAGGAACGACATGGAGGCTATGCCACTGGAGAGCTGTATGTGAGCAGCTCCATCTACCCCAGCATAGATACAGCCCTTGGAGCCTGGAGGACCAAATGTGGGTGGTTTGCTGCAGAGACTGTGTGTGTTCATGGTTATCTCCAAGGATCTCAAATCGGCACTGTTATTGGCACCATTGGCACTGTCAATGGATGTGTCTAAGCTGCTTCTGGAGGGTGGGTTTCCACATGGCCAGCTGGCCTTCACATCGCTGGAGCATCCTCTCTCATGAATGCAGGAACCTGTACTGAAGCGTGCCTGGCAGAGTAGCGGGGCAGTGCCGCAGAGGGATCTGTGGCTGGCAATGTGAGACATATGGGTACGACGCAGAGAAGCTGGAGCACGTGCTCTGCTTCCAGCTGCTTTCAGCATGGGATAGCTTGGGCCGCCAGAAATACACTCATTTCAGCTACCTGAAAATCAAGGCTTTCTGTTCTTCGGGATCCGTTTCACAGCTTACATGGACATTTAGCCTTGTTTTCCTTCTAGCGATGAGCAGATTTGGGAGTACAGGATTTGTAGGTGGGGATATTTTTTAATCCAACCCACAAAGACTTTCTTCAAGAGTAGGTTTTTTGCACTCTCTAGTCAGCCATTGCAGCAATAAACACAGCATGAAGGCCTGGACACAGGCAGCATTATGGGGTTGCTATTTATGGAGCAGATGCAGTTTGGGTTTCCGAGCAGACGAAAGCCCTTTTGTGCCCGGCACTGTCCCTGTTGATGGTACAGAGCCCCTCATCCGGAGAGTGATAGCTTCCTTGGATATTTTTAATACTGGTTCATTTAAACAAACACATATCCTCATGGAGGGATGTGGAGGTTTAAGTGATTAGAATCTACTTAATAGTCATGAAAGCTATATCCAGACACAGCAGCTCCTCAGAGTGCAGATTGCATGAATATATATGAAGTGACTTATTTAAAAACACTAGCCTTTAATGCACACAGAAATAGAAGTGGAGTTTTAAGGTGAAAATCTATTCTCTTTTATGCTGCCATAAATCAAGATAGTTAATTAAAAAAAAAGTCAAAGTCAGACCCTCGGGTTGTGAGTCACCTGAATTCTGCTGGAAAGCTTAAAAGGAAGCGTGAGAATCAAAGGGTTTCTTTTGTGAAAAAAGAGTCAGGACCCTAGAATTTAAGAACCAGATTGTTAAAACTGCTCAACGAAAACAATGAAAACAGAGTGCTCCATTTCTAGGAGGAGTTGGGCAACATTTTAAAATGAAAACTTGTTTGTGTCCCTTAAAAAATTCTGCACCAATTTCCAAGCAAAGGAAAACACGAAATAGCTGGAAACTGATGTAAAATCTTTTGTTTCAGGATGAATAGTGTGCTTCATTCTGATAAAACCTGAGTGAGATGAGTCATTTTGGATGTGATCATAACCTGAAATGCACGACTGGTTTTCACCTTTCAATTAACTGATTTTTATTTTTTTTATTAAATCTCTTGTCATCCAAGTTGAGGGAAAAATGATGTCTTTGGTTATTTCATAAATGAGAGCTCTAGATCCAGCCTCCTTTGGGAATTAGCTTACTTACTGGCTCTGATGGTGCAAGTGATGATTTCTTGCAGAAGAGCCCCATTCTGTTGCAGTCTATGGGTGGAAGTGGCACCAAAGCCACATTTTCCTGCAAGGGGGTGATTCACAGGCAGGGACAGGGTGACTGCGACACGGACCCGCGTGGCAAATCTCCTTCCTGACCTGCCGTCACCCCGTGCATAGATAACTCTATGTGATGGCATTGTGGGGTGCACAGACATCTGCCTGGGATCCTGCCGAAACACGTTTTCTAGCAGGAGCTGCAGCAGGGTATGAAATCTGGTCCCCGAGGAGAGAAATGGGAGCATGGACCAATCCTTCTTGCCACAGTTATTTCGAAAATGTTTAATGGGTATTATTTTTTCCAATAGGGAAATTGCTGTGGTTGCTGTGGGCTGTGGTGGGAATATGTATACATATACACACACAAACACACACACACATATGTTTATGTATTTCTACATATTTAAGTTAACATCTTTAAAGAATATCTTGAATAGGAGTATAATAGGTGTTTGAGAAAGGCGACACAGCAAAGGGAAGAAACACACATAAATTCTCTGGTCTCTCAACATATATCCAAGGATATGTGGTCGTCTGGTGCAAACATGTAGAGATTACCTGTTCTAGATGGGGAAATCAGGATGGGAGGAAAGCAGAGCTGGGATTTCCCAGGGAAGGCTTCCTTGGGAAAATGGGTGTGATTCGAGGTCTTTGGCAGAATGGTCTGTTTTAATCAGTGTTTTCACCTTTATTTCAGGTATAAAAGTAAAAAAAAAAAACCCTCCTGAACCAGGTAGCTTGGACATTTTAAAATAATAAAGATGTCCAGCTTCACCTTGTATTTGGAAGAGGTTTCTGAAAATGTAAAGTAGTTAAATGGAGTATTCTGAATCACAGGTTTGTTTGTGTATATATGTATATTTATAAATATAAAGCTTTGCCTAACTTTGCTCATATATTTCTCAAAATTTTGGTTTAGACAAGTTTTGTTGGTTTTTTTTTAATATCTGCCCTGATCCAGGATTAGAAGCATTCCAATGCCTTGACATCTTCCAACACAAAGGAAAAAAAAAAAAATAGTTCTTGCCTAATTCTAGTGACGGACTTCCACTCTCTTTTAGTAGAAATGGAGAAGGAGTCATGTATGAGTGTCCTGGGAGCCCCTTGGTCCAGCAGCATCCCTCTGCACCCTGGCCAGGCATGGTGAGGGATGCTGGGGAACAGGCACCTCCCAGGAAAAAGAGGTCACAGGGACGGATTTACTGGGATGTTTCCTTTGGCAGCATTTTCCGGCCTTGAAGTGGTGTGGAGAGCAGATAATTTTTTCCACAGTTTGACCTCTCTAGTCCCACCCGCTCCCCCTCATAGCATGAGGGCAGGGCATGGCTGGAGTTGTCTCCTCAGACAGACGCCCATGGAAAAGGGCCGTTTCCCTGATCATTGGCACTAGCAGTAATAGAGTCTGGAATGCTTTTGCACAGAAATTTGGAGTGGAATTAAAAAAAAAAAAAGGTCTCTTCAGCACCTGTTGCCCAGATCCCTTCATCACCTCGTGGAAGTTTCATATCCGGCAAAGACCTCTGCAAAGAGGCCTGAAATTGGGAAACAGAGGTTTAGAGGGAACTAGACACTCCTCACCCATCCAGAGACCTGAGAAATCAGTCAGGTTTTGAGGAAAACCATCACGGCCTGGCCCAGGGCAAAAGTCCCCATTGTGCTTCTGGATAAGGGTGATATCTGCTACAGGGGCAGAATCAGAGTAAATCATAATCAGTAGGATTTTCTGAATAGCTCCCATCCTCAAAACATTTTCCTCCCCTTCCACTGCTAGAGAAGAAACATCCAGTCATTGCTCTAGCAGGGAAGAAAAAAAAAAAAAAGAAAAAAAATGAAGTAAAAGCCTCGAAAGCCAGCACACAAACATGCCTTGTAAGGGTGTCTTTATTTAAGCGGATGGGGTAAGGGAGTTGGAATCACTTTTTGAGGATGAAGAATTCACCGAGGAGGCTGCCATGAAGTCTCACAACGGTCCCCAGCACAACACCAGGGTCTATGTTACCCAACCCACGGGAGCGTCTCGAAAAAAAAATAGCTGTTTTGAAAAAGGTGTGCGGTGGGATTTATGGCATTCCAGCGTTTAGTCTGGTATGAAACAGATCTTGTTTTTTTACAGTTACAGTCAAAGAGGAGGGCTGTAGGCTGAGAGTGACAGACGCACTGCCTTCAGGAAGATTGTTGCAAGATACTTTCATTTCTAGAAAAAACCACGAACCAATCGTTGAAGTTAACAATTGAGTACCAAAAGCTGGTTTGTTGTTACAGGGATGTACAAGTGCAGACAGCGTTCCCAAGGACCCTGCTTCAACCTGTTGGTTGTACATTTAGATGCTATGATACCATTTAAAATTCAGTCAGTTATGCCACAATAAATGTGCATTTAATAGGATTAAAAGCAACAGTGGGAATTAGTCTATTGAAGAGTAGGAGGAGGAGAAGGAGGAGTATTCTGGAAGAAAAAGGATGCAAAATGCCAAGAAAAATTAAAGAAACATTACCCTTTGCATTACCCTGGCTCTTGGCTACAGCTTGTTGCAAATGCTCCATCACAACTCTTTTTGAAAGGAAAGTAGGTTTTCAATTAAATATATATTTTTTTTCCTAGAGGTCCTCTGCTTTCCTGGGAAAGGCTGGATTTTTTTTTCATCCAAACAAAAAGTACCTGGATTCTGCAGCTGAATTTATATGTTCCTTGAATCACCTACGTGCAAATCCCAAGATGTATGGCCTTCCATCTTTTAGGAAAAAGAATTGTGAAGCATTGCAGGAATTTTAGTCCAAGAAAATGCCCATTAAAGAGAATGAAAGTATGAGGTATGCAATAGAGTAATGCTGGCGTTTTCAAAGCCCAATATTTAGATCTTGCTCCGCCCCTGCCTCTCACAAAAAAAAAAAAAAAAGTCTTATTTATTTCTGCAAACAATATATTTTCATGGGGTTTCCCCTGTTTTCTTCTAAGTATTCCATTAGGGACAAATAAATAAATAAATCCTGATCAGCTGTCTGGGGACATCCAGGCCAAACTTCCAACAGTTTTGTACCACAGCTGATAAAGTTCTTGCTCATATATTTATAATTTTGGCTTAGACAGAAATGTGCACACCCCTTCAATCCCCCACTTCATTTACATACAAAACCCCATTATTTAGTTCTACCTGAGACACTTAGATGAATTCCTTCTGCTTTCATCTTGGTTTTTAATTCTCAGTGGCACCCTGTGCTGGCAGCAGACCGACTCTGAGCTGTTCTCTGCTTTCCTCCCCGGTGACTTCTGAGGTTTCGTCCATCCTTTCCAAACACACGTCGGGTGGAGGGAGGCTCTGCAGACCTGTATGAAGGGTTACCTGGACAAGCCCTAGCAGGATGGCTGAAAGCCTTACTGAACTAAACTGATTTTTGAGCATGGTTAGAGATACAAGTAGAGAAAATGAGAAAACAAGACCATGAGCTGATTTTTTTCAGTTAAATCTTTGATTTCCTCGGTCATGAAAGAAGAGCATCTCTTCTCACTCACACATGGCAGCCTCCTCACCCACACAGTGTCAGGTCTCCAGGGCCTGACTGAGGTACGTGTAACATGGACAGCATCTTGGCAGTGCCTCCGGGCAGGAGGTGAGTTCAGAGTTAATGGAAGTCAGCACCCCAAATACTCTGATTTTCATTTACACTGCAAAGCTTGTTCGCATCACCCTACAAACCACCAGAGTCCCTCCACGGGAATAAACGTGCCAAGTCAGAAGCACCATCTGCTGCTCAGTGCCCCTCCTTCATCGATTGTGGGATGCTTTGGATCGAGCACTGGTACAGTAAGCAGTTTGGTGCAGGGAGTTTCTTTGCAGCACTTAGCACTGCATGCTGCTGGCTAAATCCCCCTGTGGTTTCAGGACAGTGCAATTAGCGTGGAAATATTTACTGAATGGGGCAATGCACAGATCGGAGGAGTGTTTGTTTTGGCTTGTGCTGCCAGGTTCACAGTGTCCAGTGCATTCGTCGTGAGCAGCACCATGGCCACTTGTGCTGCAGAACCAAGTTCTGAGCTGAAAATTGGCACTGGCACACAGGAACGACAGAGATTCTCACTGTTTCCTTGTTGGAGACGTGAAAATGAGTAAAAGAGCAGGAGAGATGAAGACAGATTGAGGGATGACAGGGAACAGAAGGTGAGGAAGGAGCCGTCGTGCTGCTGGCTGGCTCATTACTTTCACAGCTAAAGAAACTTTTGAGTTAAAGCTCTGCACCTCTCCTCCGTGGCCTGGATTTTGGGAGGCAGACTCTGCCTGGGGTCGCAGTGGCACAAATGGGATGTAAGTCCATCAGAAACAGCAGGATGGCCTCATACGCGCAGCAGCGTAAGGCTGGGCTGAATCTATATAGTTATAATGTAAACACACAGTTTGGTTCCAGACGCTTTCTATCATAGACATACGAAATCTATATTCAGTCTTTCTAAACTTCCCTGTGCCCTGATGTAACTGGTTATGAAAATGAAGTGTGTCTGGCACAGCTGGAGTTGGAGAGCTAAATTATCATCTGGCGCCTTGCAGCAAAAATCCGGTGCCTTGAAAGCAGCCAGGTTTCTGCTACGCTGTAAAACACAGAAAAGAGCCTGTGATTTGCCTGCTTTAGACTGCCTCTTCCATCTCCCACCTCTCAGCCTCACTACAAAGAAACTCCCTAAATGCCAGCGTAGATCATGCAATCATGGCATTGTCTGTAGAAAGGTATTTGTTTAGATTAACTCTTTTAAAAATAATGGTGACAAAGGAATACACATTAAACAAGGAAAATCTTAATTGACCTAACCAAACCATTTGCTAAATTCCTTAGCAGATGTAGCAGTGTATATAGAACAGAAATAAGTATATTATTTTTACTGTAACATAAGAAAATGAATATAGGGGAGCAATGAAAGCAATTAATCTTGTATTATACTAGCTAGTAAATTTAGAGTATGCGGAGAGGAGATAAAACACTATTTTAGCATCAAGTGTCCTTATGAGACATTAGTGAAGTGAGGCTGTGATGAACCAAGCATTTTGTTATATATTTGTGAATTCTGAAAGTGATGCATTAGGTGGCCTTAATGCTGCTGTCAAGGTCGAAGTGATATGAAGGTAATCTTAACCAGCAGAATGAGGTCTCGCTAAGTGTATCATACGGGATGCAAGACTGCATAGGTAATAAATTAGTATGTAAATTGGGGTAGTTTTAGGAGATAAAAGGGCATATTCGAGGGGTGTACTCCAAGAGCTGTTCTCCCAAGATAAGGTCACCGACAACCACCATGGTCCTCTTGCTGTCAAATCAGCCTGTAACAGAAGTTACCAAAGATTTTGCTCTGTTAGAACATTTATGCGCTCCAAAGTATAGCAGGTACTGAACTTATGTCCTGTCTGCCCTTACTTTATTGCTTTTATTCCAACAGATCTAATAATTTTCCTGTGACTATTGAGAAAAAGTGGTATTTAACTGGCCTGTGTTTTCTACCAGCTGATTTTTTCCAGTTAAATCTTTGATTTCCTCGATCACGAAAGAAGAGCATCTCTTCTCACTCACACATGGCAGCCTCCTCACCCACACAGTGTCAGGTCTCCAGGGCCTGACTGAGGTACGTGTAACATGGACAGCATCTTGGCAGTGCCTCCGGGCAGGAGGTGAGTTCAGAGTTAATGGAAGTCAGCACCCCAAATACTCTGATTTTCATTTACACTGCAAAGCTTGTTCACATCACCCTACAAGCCACCAGAGTCCCTCCACGGGAATAAACGTGCCAAGTCTGCTGCTGCTCCTAATTCCTAAATCCCCCTGTGGTTTCAGGACAGTGCAATTAGCGTGGAAATATTTACTGAATGGGGCAATGCACAGATCGGAGGAGTGTTTGTTTTGGCTTGTGCTGCCAGGTTCACAGTGTCCAGAACTGAACCATGCACTCATATTTACGGATTTTCAAGAAGTCCCATTTAGTGTGGAAATATTTACTGAATGGGGCAATGCACAGATCGGAGGAGTGTTTGTTTTGGCTTGTGCTGCCAGGTTCACAGTGTCCAGAACTGAACCATGCACTCATATTTACGGATTTTCAAGAAGTCCCATTTCTTCAGTCAAAAAAGTGCTGTTATTCTTATGAATAACAATAAACCCCCCCACCCTTCTTCCTAAACAAAGAACCTGGCTTACTGCATCTCCTTTGTTCGGCTCTCCCGCACAATGTGTTGTCTGCAAATGGAAGTCCAAACTAGCTGCAGTGATGAGATTTCCAGTTTTGTGCAATCAAAAGGCACGAATCTCATTTGCAGGCTGTCAGTTACAAAGCCCAAACCTTTTCAAGGCTACGCAACAGTGCTAACAAGTGGAGGTGGGCAAACTAGAAAAAACAGTATTTTCTTGTGAAAAAGGAATCCCAAATACCTGCCTATATAGAGCAACTTGAGCCAATACTCTCAGGGTAGGGAACAAATTTAGGACGGCTCCCTAAAGCATTTAATCTTGCCTTTGATCATTTCTGTATCTACCTACAGTTAGAACATAGTACTAATAAAAAGGCAAGATAAAGTTGAAAATTAATGACTAAGGAAAGTTGGGGTTTTTTAATAAGAATTGGACCTTCTTCATCTGATGTGAGGTCTAACCTATGGCACTTGCCCCATCACTGGTAAAAAATGAGCTCTGTACTGCTGGGACAGATCACCTCCTGGAAATACCTCCATCACTTCTGTGCCTTTCCCCAGAGCTTAGGTGACTGCTAGGACTAACTGCATGAGCTTTTTAAGAGCTAGTTAGGACAGGTAAATCCCATTCTCTGAAGGTATAATTAATTCCACCTCTAATGAAGCTGTTTCTGATCTTCTAGAACATCAAAACTTCTCTACATGGTAATCTTATATGCTTTAACTTTTATTTTTCCCCCAACATGTCTGCTAAGTGAGGAAAGGGAAACAACAGCAATTCTGCAAAATATCAAGGATTTGGTATGGTAAAATTATTCTTTATTGCTTTATTTTGGGATTTCCTTTTTAGAATTCTACCTGCAACCAGGAAGCCTGACTGGAAACAAATCCCGTATCATTTTTCTTTACACAGGCAAATAAGCTATATCTATTTCCCAACTTTTCAACAGGCTAATTTAGTTTTGCAGAAAGTTCAGGTTGTTTCTTTATATTATTCTAAGAAAGACTGCCAGTCTTTAATTTCTTCATTTTAAAAACTAACACTGTATAGCCAATATCATTGTTACCTTGGAGTAGGTTTCTCTGTTATTCCCCACAGCTGCAAAAAGACATTATAGATATGAAATTGTTCTGGGCAGGAGCTGGGAAAGAAAAGCTGGTCAGGAATATAAATGACACTTCCTTTCATTCATATTGAGTTTGCAGTTATTCTGGCATAAAACTAGAATAAAACCACTCTTAGTAGAGGATTTGCACCATTGACTTAAGTGAGGTTGCTTTGTGTTCACACTCCTGGATTCAGTGGAGAGAGAATAACACCAATAAAAGCACCATAAGGACACCAATAAAAAATAAGCAGAGTCTGGCCCTTCAGAAACACCTTTTAGACAAGTTGGAGCCCTAAGTCATGGCTATGTGCAGCAAGCAAGGTAAACCTGAGGCTGGCAAGGAGAGCAAAGGCGGTAGTGTCTTCCTTGCTAGGAGCTATTGCTCCTAGGCCTGTGATGGTGGGAAACCACTGCCCTGGGTGAGGCCAAGGCTCCTCTCTGAATACATATAATGTGGTTTTCTAATCCTCCCTCTGAGGTGTCAGTGGGGCTTTCCAGGAGTGTCCTCTTTTTGGGTTTTGGAGAGCAGCTTCTAGATGGGTGGCCCCTTGAGTATGAAGAGGTCAAGGCTTCCCCGCGCTCACACACCGACTCTTTGACATAGCAGAGGTGGAGCTCGCAGAGCAGATGCTCCTCTGACTCATACAGGTGTAAATAAGGATTTCCTCCAAGGAAAGTCGCACGTTACACCTACCCGCCTTGCCGGAGCTGGTGGAGTCACTGCTGATTCACGCTGGGAAAATCTGGCTCCATGACCCCAACCGCTGGACCACACAGTCCACTCCCTTCCCTTCTCCATAATTCATACACAGTAACACACTTCTAAGGATGATATATGCTTTCAGCAGATGCTCCCCATGCTGGTATGATGAGTACGCGTCCAGGGCATTGCACTATGTAACCAGTGCCAACAGAGAAATGGTCTGGTGGGCTCAGATCTCAAAGGGTGACCCATGCAGGCAAGAAAAACCCTTGCCCAGGGATCCCGAGGCATTATCCCAAAATAGAGGCAGTCAGACGCATAGATGGCAGCAGGAGAATCATTTTAGGGAGTTTTCTCTGATCTGAAGTCTAATAGTCCAAATCATGAAAAAAAAAAGATCCCATTTATAAATGCCATAGCTGGTTTAGAGGAAAAAAGCTTTTTCCCCACAATAATTTTTATCCAAAATTTAAAGAGAAGTTTGCCAAACTTTTCTTTTCACGTCTTTCAGTGTACCCAGCAGGGAAGGGAACAGACATAAAGGCTGGATTGTGATGCTAAGTGTTGGTTAAATCCAGACCCCTCCTCAGGTCCAAAGGGGACCTGAAAGAAGACGTATTGCCAGAATGCAATTCTTCTGAGACTCCTGGGCTGAATTTCAAAGACATAAAAGAAAACTTGGAAATAAATGTAACATTTTGGACAGCTACCAGGATCAAAAGAAACTCCCAGTTGATAGGGTTCCTCTATGGCTATTATCAACCATACGTAGCTGCTACCCACGTAGTACTTTTAAAATCCATGGGAACAGCAAATGAATATGTAAAGAACGTATCTTTTTGTGTCTCATAGAAATTTCCCATTGAGACCTATCACTAGGCCATCCAAACTGTATCCATATAAAATAGATGAAGTCGTCAGTGAATTTAATGGAATCTCTGCTCTCTTCTCCTACTGGGCTATATAAAACTCTGCTTAGATCATTTTTCTTGGAGTGTAGAAAGGAGAGGAAGTGGTTGCTTTGTATTTTGTTCTGTTGTTAGTCTGTTGCTTGAGAAGAATGGTTCAGTAATTGCTAAATGTTTTCAGCTATTTTTCTCCTTTTCCTTCACTGAAATCTTAAAAAACGTCCAACAAGCTCTATAGTTCAACAACTACATTGAGAAGCTATCACAGAAATTTCTTTCATACATTTTAAAGAACTTTTGATCAAAATTTTAAAATTATTATACATTCCACTTATGGTGGTGAAACTCCCTGTGATAATTATGGTTGGGGTTTTTAACCCAAGGTTTGTTTCAATGAGGTATTGCTGATATTTCTGTTTCTCCATCTCTTGTCTAGCTGAGATATGTATCTAAGCTGACATGCCCACTTTGCCTGGCTCCAGCTGGAGTTTGTCTGAACAGGACCTGTCCCAAAATTCACCACTGAATTATATTTTCTTCCATATTCACATTCCTATTTTAGGTGAACACACTAAAACGTCATGGATAAAGCTACTGACATGGTGACTGGATGCTCAAGAGCAGTCCCACAGAATTACTGACTGCTGAAAAACTTCTTATTGGAGTAAAATTGCTCAGCTGCTGGGTCAGATAAATTCACCCAAACTAATAGTTTTGCGGGCAGCAAAGCATCTTGCCTCTTGAAATGAGTGCCAGGATGGCCTCTATCTGACCTTTAACTGATGTGGAACCTAGTCAGCAGAGTCAGTGGTCTCCAGCCCGGGGAGGGTGGCACTTTCAGCCATTTCACTAGTACTGAGTTTCCTAGCAGGATTTTGCAGTGGGACATTGATGTCAGAGTTACAGGATGACAGATGGGTGCAATGCAAGGTGAGGGTCTTCTGCAAGGAGAACAAAGAAGGGCTCTTTGTGCAAACCACAGAGCTACAGCCACTCTATTAAAAAGTAATTCAAAATCCCATTCAAAGACCTCATTAACTCAGTGGGAGCCTGGTCTGACCAAGAATTTTAAGCTTAGACCCTTAATAAGGACAGTCACAAGGGGACAGAGACAGCAGGATATATTCCATTTGTTTTTAGCCAGGATGAAATTAATCTCTATGCAGAAAATCAGCTTAAGGACTCTACCCTACTTAAATTCCTGCAAGGCCTCTGTAGTTCACTTGAATAATCATTGATTGGATTCTTAAGAGATACAGAGAAGCTCTAGCTAATTACAGTACATCTGTGAATAACTGCATTTTTGGTCCTTAGGCAGTTCTGAAATTTGGAAGAAAAAAAAAAACCCAACCTGAAAGGGAAAGTATTCCAAAATGCGGTGTCTTGAAAAATAAGACTGTCAAAATATGGTCAAGTGAAACATTTTGATTTGATTGCTGCAGTTTTTTTTACCATATATAACACTGAAACATGTTTCGAGGTCAAATGTTTTCTCAACCTGAGAAGGTGAAATGTTTCATTTTGAAAATGGCAAAACAAAATGTTCCCGTTTTTATATTATAATTTGTGGGTGGAGGATTTTTTAAAAACTCTGCAAAGTTTTAGTACATTTGTGTAGGGTTCCAGCTGATCCTCATCTGAGTTTTGTCATTCAAAATTTTGGCTCAGGCTTCAACTTTCTGTACCCATGACACAGAGTCCTTATTCTGTGCTAAAGCTACAGATGAAGCACCTGCACAAGAGGGTCTGTCTCTATAGACAGTCACAGTGGATATATGGAGAAAATGGATTGTTCTCATTCTGGCAGAAAAGATGAATATTTGTGTGAGCTATGCACACAAACTGCAGCAATATTTTAAGATCAATGGTACTGAGGACAGTCACAAGAAAAGACCATTTGCAACCCTGTAGGATTGATGCTTCCTTTCAGGAATGGGTGAAAAACACTGGAAAGATTTCTCTCTACTGTCTTAAAAATGCTCCCAGCCGGATCCAAAGCCATCTGAGCTGATGAACTGATCAGTTGTATTACGGTGACATCAAGAGGCCACTGCTGTGCTGGACACACAACTGCTCTGTAAAGCTTATGGTCTCCCAGGAGCAAGCAGGAGATTGAGGAGAGCAGTAACTTGCTCAAGAACACCTCTGTGGTCAGGGCACAGGTGAGATATGACCGAGACTTGTCAGATCCCAACACTGAACTGCTCAGCACACACTGCTTTGCCTGCATCTGAGGCAGATTTTTGAGGCTACAGAACAAGCTGCAGAGCTGAGATGGATTTTTGCTGAAAAAATCACCCAGAAGCTGAAATTTCCTGGGTAGTCCAGAGGGTGGTTCATGACCTACTGTGGGGGATCCATCCGAGAGCAGCCTGCAAGGCTGGGATTAGTGGGATCTGGAGTCAGGCATGCCCAGACCAGGCAAGGCAGAGCAGAGGTCTTGCAGCCTCGGGGAAATGCCTTCACATGGAGCTTTCTGAGAAAAACAGGAAGGTGTTGCTTCTGCAAACTACACAACAGCCACCAAATTGTTCTTCTTTCTGTTTCCTGGGAGGTGAGAGTGGTGAGAGTGCAAGGACTGATTGGCAAGGTCTCCTCCTTCTCTGCCCAGCTCCCTGCATAACAACCCCCCCCACACCCCACTGTCCCTCTCTGCCATCTCTCCATCTCCCGAAGGTTTTTGCACAGGGGACACTAGCTGCACCATGCAAACATACTCTTCAGTTGTAGTATTGTTAAATCTCTCGAGCTGAAGCATGGTGGCCTCTGCCTTCCTGTGTGCCCTGGGATGCAGGAGAGGGTCTGGCTGTCAGTCCTGCTGATCCCTGCCTGGCACCAGCCAAGACCCTCCTCTGCCATGGGACATCTGAGCATTTTGACAGGACAACTTTCTCCCACTCACAGGACCGTGCTCCAGGAAGACCAGCTTGGGTTCAATGCTCAATATGTAGGTCTGAGAGATAGCCTGGTGCCTCTCACCTCCATGTACGCTTGTGGGAAAGGAATGGCTTGCATCACTTTCCTGCCAAGCAAAGGCTTGATCTTAAGACTAAATAGTACCAAAGACCAAGAAAGCCATGATTATTTACTGTGAGGTTGCTCATTTCAGAGGTAATTTAATTTTAATCATAGTGTTTATCCAAGAAAATGATCTGAGGACTCAAAATTGGGAAATCCCTCGAAGTGGTGACGTTCCCAAACAGAGCTGGGATTTGCAGTGCATCAGCAATGGCTGTGTGCACCTCCTCCCCATACTGCTTTTTGCAAGGTAGTTTTGGGGACAGGCCACGTATCTCAAGGACAGCACTAGTACAGCATCCGAGTCCCAGCAACACAGCGCTCCTGATCGAGGCTCGTCCCTTCTCTCATGCCGTCTCAAGAGTTTCCCTTCACAGCCTTTCTGTTGATTTTCAAAGGCGCATATTCTGCTATATGCAACAGTCCCTCAAACTGGAAGTATGAGCAGTTAAATTTTACTAAGATGCTCGTGTTTAACACAGCAAATGCTCCTTTCCAATCAAGACAACAGGAGCTTTATGGCCCACATCTGCCCTTCTTCCCTACAACTTCTTCATTAGAGTGACCTCTCTGCTTTCCTGGGCTCAGTTTAGACTTCGATTGACTTTCATGGTGCTGAAGAGGCTTCACTCTGCTGTGCAAATCGTCCATGTTTTCCTACATTTCTCAGCTATTGTTGTTGGCCCTGGCTGGTTTGTTAAAAAAACATATTCAGCATTTCTTTATCTGCTGCAAGTGAATTTGGGTGGAAAGCTTGAGAGTGGGTGAAGGAGCAGAAGCAGCCTCCATACAGGCTCCTATGTACGCATAAATATTTGAAAGGTCATTCAGTTATTCATACAGTATGTTCTGCCAAGCTTTGTGCAGAAAACACTCACCTTTTTTGGTGTCTCCTAATAAATCTTTTCAGGTTTGCAAATGTAGCAGCAGGCCTGCTTGTTCCCTTTTGCAGCTAAATAATCCATTGTTTGCTTGTTTGTTTGTTTCCTGAGCAAATCGGGCCTAGGAACAAAAATATCATTAGTGGGAGGTAATTGCAGATGCTTACAGTGAGCAACAAGGGCAGGTTATGAACAAACCTGGGGATGGAAAACGCAAAAGGGGTAAGATTTTTATATGGTGACTAAGTTCCAGAAATATGTTGTTTTCCTGTTGTGGCAAGCAGCAACCCACTAATTGGGCAAATCTCCCATGGTTTGCAATGGGCAGGGTCCAGGTCTGAACTGTGGAACAGGGCTCTCCTTTGCCCTCAAATAAGATGAATTTGGCTCTGGATGTGAACTGCTCTTGTGGAGTGTGCCTCTCTCTCCTGGCCTGACCTGATCCCAGGTTGGCCTCTGTGCTGGAAGAGGACCAGCACTTACCAGCACCCTCAGTCCTTCGGAGTCCAAAGGACATTCACAAAGACGTGTGCCAATGCTGCAGGAGTCTGGAGACATGTTGTTCCAGTGGCACATTGCTGGTGCTTGTGCCTGCACGTAGGTGGATCCCTCATGTCTCAGCCACCTCTCAGCCAGAGCCTCCTAAAGCTGCAGAAGCTCTGAGGCAGAGGCGTTGTAGGACACACTTCAAAGTCTTTGTGTACCCTAATTGTCCTTTCCTTTTTGGAGGCAATATGGGTCATGGTTTCCTCAATAATGTGGAGGCACCTCCAGCTGCCATTGCAAAAGGGATTCCTCTTATGAGCAAGGTACCCAGTCCTAGTTGCTCATCCAGGCTCCTACATTCAGGAGAGGAAATCACCCCATGTATCTCAGATTGGACACCTAAGGTGGGATTTAGCTCCAGGTTAAGGAGCAGCATTTTTCTGTTAGATGGGGATATCTCTGTGTGCTGTCGGTGGAAGCTGTCAGGAGAAGCAATGGAGATGTGGCCCTCAGAGACAAGAGGGGGATGGAGTTGGTCTCCTGTGCGTGTCTGCTCTAAAGTGACCTAAACAGCTTCCAGCTTCTACTGTTGGGCCAGATCTTCGCCAAATCTGTTGGCAATTTAGATACCTGGCACACATGGAGACATCTACATTTAAGTGTCTTAATGTGGAGTTGAATCCCATATTTAATTTTATAAGGCCAGGTCAAGGGCAGAGGGATGTCTCCATTAATCATTCATATGAATAGCAATTAAACAGAAATAGTGGTTTATTAATTTATCCTTGTTGGATGACTATTTAGATGAAACTGCTGCCTTATTTAAAACCAAAGGACAGTCTTGTTCTTGGCGTAGCTTTGTGAGTAAAAGCTAACACAGCAGCTTCCTCTATACAGCTGAATGAAAAAATAGTTTACCTCTGTGAGCACTTAAATATACTCAAGATTATCACTTTTTATTTCTGAGTAAAGCAGAAGGCATGTAAAGTAATGTATAAAATATAGTAAGGTATATCTAGAGGGAGGCGGTATGGACATCAAGCATAGCAAACCTGATATAAAATATAATGAAAGAATAAAGCAGGTAACAGGGCAGATATAAATCCTGGTGCAATGAATAAAGCATGTCACATAATGGCGATAAAAAAAGTAGCAAATGGCAAAACACACATCAGCATAGACATAAAGCATAATGAACTGATGGATGACAGTCACATTAATGAATAGATTGCTCTTGTCACTCAGAATAAGCAAAATGATCATTCTGTCTTTGGAGCCCTTAGAGAGCTTCCAGCTACACAGGACTATGGGGAGGGGTTTCTAGTTTTCTTACTCAGAAACTAATAGTATCTGACACTTGCAAATACCTTTCGCTGAATATTATCATCAGGTCTAAAAATCTGTCAGGTTGAAAACCTTTGTTGCTGGGCTTAGCAAGGGTTTGCATGAAGCAGGCATGGGCTGGAGACCTAGGAGAAAGACAGGTCAGCGCGGCTCACAGATCTCGGGGGAGCAAGGCTGGGAGTATTATGAAATCCAGCTATGCTGCTATTGCCATAACCCCATCCACAGCCACGTCTCCATGGTACTCACTTGTACAAACACTTGTTCCCCAAATATCCCTGACGAAACACAGTCAGCTCAGTAAGATGTAGGTAGAAAAGCATAGATGGGCTAACTTTCTCTGGGGTATTGTTTTTCACCTTTGTTAAAAACATATTTGAAAGTATTTCTTTAAATCCTGGTGATGTAATTCACATGTTATACTGTGACCATTTCTGAACGCAAGGTTTCACCTTTTCACCACTGTTTGGAAATGAGGCTTTATAGAGGGAACAGAGGAACCCAAGTAATTGCCCCTACAGAGCAGGAAACACCCCCCTGCAAGACCAGAGCTGCATGGGGTTCAGCTGAACGGACTCGGGCAGAGACGTTAATAAAGCACTGGCTTGTAAAACTCACTGATTGTGGAGTGGTTTTGCTTAGGAGCACCCTTCACCTCAATCCAAGGTATGACACAGTGCTCTGGTCACATCCAAGCCCATGACACAGAGCTCTGGTCACAGCTCACAAGCAGGTGGAAATTTTCATGACCCTCTGACTTCTGGAGGAAGCCCCTGCCCCCTCCAATACTTTCATCTGTGACCTGGCAAGAGGCAGAAACTATTCAGTGTTTGCTCATCTTCTCGCTCCTGTTGCATCTTTTACTAGCTGCTTTTTTACAAACCTCCTTTTGTAAATAGATTTGAAAGGAAAGTGCATTTAGTTTAATTAGGAGACTCTACAAGCAGAAGCCATTTGTCAGCCACTTAACCAAACTCTCCCTTTTTCCTGGCAGCAGCAGATGCCGGAGCCCAACTGGTTTGCAACAGGAGTTTGCGGTAGCAGACCCAATGCCAGCCTGTGCCAGAGATTTATTGCTCTCCTGGCATGTAGCTCTCCTCTCATTAAGGCTCTCATATTGTTGTTTGGCTTCTTCTAAAGTGCAAATACATGAAGCAATGCTTTGGAGGAAGCCAATTAGAAAGGACAGAAGAAACATTTCCTACTGGCTGGGGCCAGGCCCAGGACTATGCAGGATCAGGGCTGCATGGAAATTGGGAGCCTGTTATAAGGAGGGTGTTAGAGGTTTGTGTGCAGGAAGCTTAAGTACAAGTCAGCTCTGTTGTAGGCTGGTTGCTTCTCTGGGAAAAGCTTCTTAATTTCCTTGTACTTTGTTTCCTCATCTGTGAAGCCAGCACAGGTTTTTTAAACTAAAAGCTTTGTCTTCCTAACCCGACCTCTTGCTTTCAGGATTCTCACTTCTTCCACAACTGTCCTTATATAGAACAGTGCATGCCTGAAACGATGTCTGAATTATGCATAAAGATTTAGACAGGGAACGTACGGCTGTATTAATACAATTCTGAGCAATGCAGGCAATTTGGCAGCTCTGATTTATTCACAGTGGCTGTCCTACACTCCAGTTCAACTCTGCTCTCATCAAGGAGCAACACACCCAAACCTGGGAAGCTCTTTGCTGCCACGGGCGCAAAGGATAGCGGCACATGGCTCATTTCAGCCTCTCCTCGTGCTCTCTCTGAAGGACATGTCTTGATGGGAGATGCTTTCTGACAGCAGGAGGCTGTGAATCGAGCTGAAGGACCGAGACCCCTCAAACAAGAGGTCCCACCTGGGATTGCTTCTATGAAGGAGTCAGGGGCAAGGCTCTGCAAAGCATATAAAATATATGTCCACAACTCCATGAAGAAAACAGAGCTGTGTTCCTTAGAGCAGACTGACTTCCTACAACGCTGATCTTTCAGCAACGGTCTGGGTGTCTGAAGAGGCTGGTATGCAGACCACTGAAAGGGGCCACTCAGGATAATGCTGTAAGCCAAATATGCAGTGGCATTCAGGACTATTTGAAGCCAATGGCCCAGCCTGGGCCACACTTTCTATTTGTTTTTACACGTTGTGAGCTAAGTTTGGGTATGGTATGCTCAAACACACAAGCAAGCCTCTGTCTGCCTCTAAAAGGACAGGGGGGATTGCAAAGGGAAAGTACACTTTTCAAGCAAAGTCAGGTTCAAATTATGAACCAGCTTTTCATATTAGCAGGAAATACTTGATCCTCCTGCACCTTCGTTTGGCTGGGCCCACAAAATGGCTTTGAGGGGAGGCAACCCCCAAAGAAAATAAATTTCATGTGGATAAGGTAAAGCAAAGCCTGTATTTGCAACTGATCTGTAAATGAAAGATGCTTAAACAGATCAATTTTTAAAACCAAATCTTATTTTTAACCCTGTTTCCCCAAAGATGCTCCAGACATTCTTGTGGTTTGATGTAGCTCCACCTGCCCCAGGGGTGCTGATAGATGCAGGGCTTGACGCTTGTGCTGCCGTCAGTCCTCATCTATGGCTTTGTGCTCTCATTGCGTGTGAAGAGATTTCAGTTTCCTGTTGTACTATGGATCCACCAGTGAATCTTTGCAGCTGGATTATGTTTTTTTAATAGTAGTTAGAGGCTATGCTGAAAAATGTGCTAAAACAACCTCATTCTTAGCCTGAAAAGCACACACCAGAATGGTGACAACCAACAGTGATGTCAGAATTTTACTAGTTATTAGTCACAAGTGATTTGTTTCGAAAGTGACCTGATTTGGTTCAAAAGTGACCCCAAAGATGTAGGATTTAGTCTAAACCTAGCCTGAGGTCCATTAAAACTTACAGCAACTGTTCACCATTTATCTCCCATTCCTTCCTCTCTTTACCTGATGGTTTGATGGAGGCTGGGAAGCAGGAGCTCTGAAACACTGGAGTAAAGTCTATACTTATAATACTGCTTGGAATAAAAAAACCCTGCCTGTAAGTGTGTATTCATAACATTGCTCCACTGTGTCTGGAGGGAAAAAAAAATAAACACTCGTGTCAGAGACAATATTCCCGCAAACCTGCCTCTCCCCATCTCCAGAGCTGCAGTTTCTGCCCCAAAAGAGTTGCTTTGTTCTTCCAAATGTTGCTGATTAGGGAGGCAGAAGTTGTGTTGTCTACAGAGCTCATTTTGCCAGTATAAGCTGCATCTCTAGTAGGGTGGATTTCTTGCTATAACCTCATGGATCAAACTTAAATAAGTGGTACTGTAGGTGTCTGCTGCCTCAGCGCTGAACATCTCTGGAGCCCTGAGGGTCGGTGGCCATCTGGTGCTGTGCAGTGCAGGCTGTCACTGTGGAAACACACAGGGGACAGAGTTGTCTCTCTTGGGGGAAGACAATTTTTAGGGTTGGGGACTAATATTAGGCATTTGCACTCATTCAGCTGGAGTCGTGACCACAGGAAGGCAAAGATTTCAGAGAGCTATGAATATCTCAGAGGCTGTGGTCAGGGTGAGGGCTCTAAAGGCAGATGGCAGGGCACCATCCTGCTCTGCTCTGCTCATAACCCAGGACAGGTAAGGGGGAAAGTGGCAGAAATGTCTCCTGTCCTAGGTAATGGGGAGGTCAGTACACAGTTCAGACTAGACAGCAAGGTCTTGATCCCTGGACAAGCCCTAATCTCACCTAAAATTGGGGAAATTAAAACAACAGGCAAGACCGATGGTGCACTGTTTCTCAAAGTTAATAAATACCCACCAACAGTGCTGAGGTCACAAAGTGTTTCCAGGAGATGTGGCTGTTCTTCCTTTTTTTTAAAACAAAACAAAACAAGAAAAACGAACCCCAAACCAAAAACACAATCCTACAGCAATTACTCTTGAAGCAAAGGAAGACGAACCCCCTCAGTGGTTAAAGAGCTTTGAAAATACTTCTCTTCATACTTAAAGAAAGACTGATATAAAGATATGGCTTTAAAACAAACAGAAGATCCCATTTTGGGGGCTTCAGCCCAAACCCTTCAGCACTGAGATAACTTACGACAAAATCTTTACCTCTGTAAGTAAGTAAAACCTATCTGGAGACAGCATTTCCCAGCTGCTGCCATGGATCTGCCTTTGCATGTGAAGGCAGGAAGCTGCAGGAGGTCTCTTGTAACAGGAGACCCATAGCTATACTCCATGGAAGTTACTTTATTTCCCATCCTAAAAAGAGGTGGAATCTGTAAAAACTCATACCAGGAAGGAGTAAGACCAAACATACTTCAAATTTACTCTGCATAAAAAATGTATCCTTGAAATCTGGAGCTGTTCAGAAGCCAGGCAGGTTTTGAGTGGATTGCAGAAATATAATTTACAGTGATGCCATCTTTTGCCAACGCTATAATTTCAGTGTCTATAAATTTCATGTTTTCCTTGCAATGAAGTCTCTCCTTATAAACTGAGCAGCCTGTGAATCTGCAGGTACCAGTTAGCTTCCCAGCTCTCTTCTGGCCAGCAGTGTGGCCATGAACCGGGGCATTTCTGCCCACTTTTCTCAGTTTCCCATCTGTAGAAAAGGGACAGTGATGCCTGCCCTCCTCTGCAGAGCCCGCTGAGGCCCCCGGATGAAAGCCATGTGGAAGGAAAGCAGACCTCTCTAGTCTTGGTGAGCATTAATCACTATGGCCTCAGCAGTGTGGGCTCAGCTGGGTTTGCAGGGCAATTTTCAACTGGAGGTGAAGCCGTGGACTTGGACTGAACTAAAACACACCAAACTGACCATACAGCCCCAGGCTGGAGTAACCCAGAGCTAACTCAAAACCGCCTCAACTTCCACTCTCTCCCAGGATGCTCAGCCTTCTAGTGCCTTTTTTTTGCATTTGAGCATTTCTCTCGAACTGGTGGATGGCGGAGAGCACAAGTTGTCCACGGCAGTGTGAGCTCTGACTCAGAGCTGCTTTCAGCCTCCTGACAACCACAGGGCAGGAGCTGTACTGCTGTCATCAGGTTTTTGAAGAATGTGAGTCCGTCTTCTTCCCCAGCTTGCTATGAGATTGGTTAAAATGCAGTGTAATCAACAAACAGTGCAAAAAAAAAGAGAATCCTTTATCTTTTCTTCTTCCGTTCAGCTGTGCTTAGTTCTCATTTGCAAACAGTTTCCCACAAATGCAAGACTGAAAAACACAGAGGCATCCTTAAAGGGAAAAAAAAAGAAAGAGAGAACCATGTGACTTCAAAACCTGGGACTTAAGTAATAAACTGTCAGATTTGGTGAGATTCCAAAGAAAACCATGGGAATATGCAACAGGACCCAATTGCACTGACCCTGCCCTGCCCTGAAATGTCTTTGTGCTGCAGAGATCCCTGGCTCTGGAAGGGGACCCTGGACATAAAGGCATGGTCAATCTTTTATGGACCATCTGATTTAAGTTATAAGTTGACCCTGTCTCAGATGCAGTGTCTCCACAGTCATTCAGCTACTTATATTTCATACCACCACTGCCCAAAACTCCTGACTTTCTCTAAAAACACATCACTGTGGAACTTCAACGGCATTTGGGAACATCCACTCAGCCAGACGGAAGCTTTCCAGCACATAGCTGGACGTGTAGTGCTCTGTACAGATTTGGAGGGTTACAGAACAGCTATTTCCTGGCATTGAGGTGGAATCTGTGCATTTAGTTTCATAAGAACGATCAAGAAAACCCTCTGCCTTGGCACTGTAGGGCCCTGATACTCTGCTGGCTAGGAACGCTCCTAGAAGCACAAAACACATTGAGTACATTTGGGATGCTGAAACTAGGCATGCTGGCACACAAGTCCCCCGAGAGCTTGTTCAATGTACCCAACTCTCTCATTAATTTATCTGCATTTACCTGCTGGAGAGCTGTCACCTTGCTATGGCATGCCAGACCTTTCCCAGGAAGCCAGAAACTCAGGTCAATCTGCTCCACAGAAGGTCTAAACCATGACTTTTCTGTCCCATAGGGTGGTGAAAGGGGAAAAGGAAAGAAAAAGTGTTTTTTATGAGAATGGTAATAAAAATATGGCAAAGAGCACATTTCAGTAAGTTCAAGCAGGGGTAGACAGTCTGACGTCCTGCACAGTGGCTAAGTCACTGGGCTGAGATCTCTCTGTTGCTTTTCTTTTCCAGGAGCTGACTAACATAAATCACATCAGCTGTCCCAGGAACCAGGAACAAATCTGCAGATCTCAGCCAAAAACCCTGATCCTTGGAGTCCCACCACCCTTCTGGTCCCAGAGTCCGGGGCTGCTCAGGCATCAGCTCCCAGGAGCACTTCCAAGGAATGGTGACTTTGCTGGCAAGGAACGAGCCACTTCAAACTGAGGAATTTGGATGCTTCACTGCAAAAACAGCGGGTCAAGTTTAAGGTGAAATTCTTGGCCCCCTGCTTTTGTTTCTGATGATTTTTGTAGGACAAAGCTGCACCCTGCTTCGGAGCCCTCATCTCCCCGTACACCTCACCCACTGGACACCACCTGCCCGAAGCAGCATTTGTGCTTACATTTGCCATCTGGGATGTGCAAGCAGTCAAAGATCTGTTAGAAAAGCAACACAATTTTGCTTTCTTTATTACTGAGAAATCAAAGACCTCATGTGACTTTGTAGATGACTTAACACATTTATAGACCAGGAAGGAAGTTGAGCTGCACTGCTTGCTTCACTTTTCAGTGGGGCGGTTGCTGCAAATTCAACCTCATTAACTCACAGCTGTGCAGAGGGATCAGAAAATGACTGCCCAAATGACCACTGAGCCCCCCAAATGTTGCTTCTTCAACATCAAGACAGCGACAGTCGCTCTAGGGATCTTCCATGTGGTAAGTTACAGGACCGAAAAGGGGGACAGGGAGAGGGAGACAAGAAAAGAGGGGCGGAGGTGTAATCTTTGCAGAAGGTGTAATCATTGCAGATCACAAGGTTTCCTGACTGTTGACTTTTCTATGTTCCCAAAAGAGAAAAACCAATGATTTAAGAAGGATGGACAAAAGAGGAGAAGGTGGCTGGGGGAAGGGAAGGGACAGGAAAAAATTTTTTGTACTGGGAGGGTTTTTTAACTATTTTTTCCCTGGCTCTACCAATTGGAGCTCATGGAAACTCACTCTGTTTCCTGTTTTTCCCTTGCAGCTTAATGCAGGAGCTCTTACCCGTGCGGGGGTGTGTAGCTTGGCCAGGGCTCAGCGCGGCTACCTGGACCTGTTGGTTAGAAACTGGGCAGCACATTGGCAATGGAAACCGTGGGAGTGCTGAAATTATGGGTCACCGGAGGGAGGAGGGATTTGGGCAAGCAAAGGGTGGGTGGGCAAAACTGCCTCATTTTTCCCTACGGCCAGTTGGACACTATATGCACGGTTTTGGTTTCCGTTTGGATCTGTGGCTGTGTTCAGCTGCCAGGCAGCTGGCGTAACTGCTATGGGGTGGGCACAGATGGCAGCGAGCAGAGGCAGCAGAGCCTGGAGGGACATTTCTTCCCCTCCACCTGGTTGCACAGAGGTGCTTTCAGGTGGCTTTAAGTCATACTGAGGATGTGGTTTCTCGCACAGCAGAGGCACTTAAAATAATCCCATCTGTTGCACTCAGTGTGCACAGTCACGGGTTGGGAGCCTGCAGGGTGATAACAGTTAACGGGGGCTCTTAACCCGCGCCTTGCACAGAAGAAGTGGAGTGAGGGGAGCTGTAGCCTGCAAATATGTGCTGGGCATGGCAGCTGTGGCAGCCGTGCCACGCATGGGAAGGACATGCCGTGGTCCCCCTCCAGCACCGGTCTGCTTTCCTGGGGCAGCAGGAGCTATCCAAGCTGCCTGAGCAAATCCCCACTGCACCATAGCCCCCTCCTCTCTCACACAAAGCCGAGACAGCGGTCTGACGTGCTGGTTTAACGGTTTTGACTTCCACGATGCCATGCCTGCATACGTTGGTGGAGGATTCAACTCATGAAACAAAAGGCAAAGAAATCTGGAGATCAGCTTAGTTGCTTTTTTTGATAGTAAGATAAAGGAAAACATTCAGTGAGTGATAGGATTTTATAAACACGCCAGGAGTCATCAGTGCTGTGGGTTGCTGGAGGCAGCGAGTGAGGAGGGTGGCTGTGCTTGGGCACAAGTGCTGCATCTCTGCACCTCCCTGGTATGGGGCAGGAGATGGTCCCATGCCAGCCCAGAGCAGGAGAGCAGAGAAACTTGGGTCTACACCGCATCTTCATGCAATGTAACTGCCCACACCTTTCCCCTGGCATTACTTGAAAGCCAGGTGTTGCAGTGGCATTTCCATGCCATATTTTAATCATTTGGGGACCTCAAAAACATTATGAGATTGCTTAAAAGAATCATGCAATTTCATAACCTCTTTTGCCTTCTGCTTTTTGAGCATCTAGATTACCCCCTGGGCAGGCTACTTATCTTTTTGCCACAAGCTCAAAGCTTATAATCTCACTGCTTTAAAGAAAAAGAAATTGCTGCATTTCTTGTGCATTCTCATGACCCACAGACACAAAAATTGAAACATATGAAAGCTGAGAATTTGCAACAGAGCACAAGCAATTTTGGACAACCAATTAAACAGATAGCCATCACAGAGGGATGGTCATGAACTGTTTAGAAATGGGACCCTTGTAGGAAGTATAGCCAAGATCTGAAGAGGAGCTGGCAAAATTAAAGGTCTGTGCAAAGGTGGGAAACACAAGACAGGGAACTACAACACATTTTCTCCAGAGGGCTATAAGCACGCCGTGTGACGTGAGCTATCTGTTATCAGAGGCGAAACAGAGGTACAGAAAATGAATTATTTTTTCCTAGCTGGGAGGGTGAATCATAAAAAAGCCTCCTTTGTCTTTCTCGAAAGTCAGCAAATGCTTTGAACTGCGGCACATTTTTCTCATAAGTGTTTCACCATGATGCCACTAACAACAATAGAGATTCCCGATCTGCACTAGTGCGTGATGGAAGAGAATGAGACACCACCTCTCAGTGCTGGTGGCTAACAGGGAAAACTTCCAGTGACATCATATGAAAGATGTGTTATTTCAAAAACGCTTTGTGGGTCTGTTGAAGACACCAGGTGAGTTTTGAACAGCAAAAGGGAGAGAGCCTTGGAGTGAGCCTTCACAGTGCTCGTGGGAAAGAGGTTCAAAAGGTCTGCTGAGGGCAGGCAAGAGAAGCTGCTTTTCTTTGCAAAATGGCAAAGGCAGAAGTCGTAAGACAGATGTCCAGAGTCAGCCCCAAAGTCCAGCAGCCTCCCAGCATGTCTCCAACACAGCCAGCAGCGGCTGCTTAGAGAAGAAGGTATTGGAAGCAGGACAGGTACCAAGTGATCCCTTCCCTGTGCATCCTCTGCAGTCAGCACGTCAGAGACTTCTTGAGCTTGAGGTTACATGAAATCTACCGTGTTTCCTAGCTGTTGTGTTTAATAATCTCCAGCTCTGTTCTGCTCACATTTCCTTTTCAATCATTTCTTTTCCATGTTTGACAAATTCTAGTGTAACAGGGTTGTCTATGAGCAGAGGCTGTTTCATACACAGTCTTTTTAATTGCTGTGGATGTTACCCCTCTCCTGGCTGTTAGCAGTGGAGACATGGTTCAAATCAGAAATTATGTGTGATATACTTAGTTGTAGTTTATACTTTATCCTATATAAATAAACGGGTAGGTATCTGCGACAAAACACTTGGATTCTCTGCATTGCTAACTAAAAGAGGGTAAAGGACTGATCCTGGGCCCTGAAGCCAAGGCATGCTGCCTGGCTTGGGGTCAGCCCCTTCTGGAGAAGACTGGTCTTGAAGAAAAGTGGTTGGAGTGGTTCAAACCAAAGCCAGGGAGCAAGTTAAGTATGGCAGTATGGGCAATCAGGGGTCTAGTGCTGGAGCTACCCATTGACCCTCTTTTATGTGGGACAAGTCTGCACTGAGTATGAATGTGACTGAGACCATTTTTAAAACAGACTTGCCCGTCACCCACAGCACATCTTAAGCACATTCACAGGAAAGGACTTAGCAGTAATAACTCCGCTTGATATTTTAATGAGGACCAAACTCTCACATTGCAGTCAAAGCCACCTGCATGTGTCCCCTTTCTGCTCTGCCAGGGCATGATTTGGCTTCACCCTTTACCTGACAGATCACAAGCAACACGAACTCACCGTGGGATGTCACCATGGGTTTGGTGAGGATCCTGCAGAGCCACAGCTGGGTCCTTGCTCTGCTCTCCCTCTGCTCACATTGGTAGTCCCCAGTGTCAGGGGTAGGAAACATCCCGTGTCTCTAAATGACAGCTCTTGTGCAGTTCAACCACCATTGCAGTGACCAGCTGGATGTGGCTCGTGGTCAGGAGGTTTTGGGGTCACCCTCTGAAACTTTGTGGTGCATCATTGCAAAACCAGAAAAGTGATTACCAGAAGATATGCACAAGCCTGATGTACAAGATCAATGCAGGGCATGTGGTGACAGGGAGCATTAGCAACTAACATGCAACTTGGGTTTAGAATTAGGAGCCAGAGATGCTCTTGAAGACTGGGGTTGACCCAGTAAAGGATATGGGGAATGGACAGGGGCAGCTTGAGCCCTCAGCTCTTCAACTCTGCTGGCTCCTGATAGAGTGACCGTCACTGCAATACCAGAGCCTCTAACTCCCCAAGTATCTGCGGGTCCCAGTGTCTGAACATACTGTATCATCACAGTGGGTTTCTTTTACACAGAACCCCTTGGGAAACGGTTTGATTTTTGGAGAAGGTTGTCTTGCCTTACTGCTTTAAGAGATAACACAGAATAGCAAATATCTTTTCCCTACCTCTTCTCCACCTTTTTGATCATGTAGCTGCAGCTGGGCAGAGGGAGGGAAAAAGAAAAGGGGATTTATAACTCAGCAGTGATTTGGATGGTTTGCTACATCAATACTGTTGGTTTGTATCAGTATAAATTATGGCTGTGGGTCCTAGTGATGAATCATAGTGATACTGGGTGATAGTAATGCCATCAAACACAGGCTCTCAGGCTTTGTGGTAATGCCTTGTCCTCCTATAAATTAGATTTGTCTCACTGCTGATCTCTCCATAGTCAGTTGAAATAAATCGTGGGCATTCTCAAACAAACGGGGAAGAAGAAGGAGGGGAACGAGGAGGGGACAAGGTTGTGTGATTAGCAAAGCTTCACTGGTGTTGTGAGGTGACTTGCAGGTGACTTTCAAAGAAAGCATGGAGGAATTTGTCCTTCTGCTCATTGGCTTCTCCCAGGCATGAAGAAGATCAAGCTATTTGACATTAGCTTCAAGAGCAAGGCCGGAAAGTTGCTTCTGTGCATACAGCATGGGCAGAAAACCTGCAATTTATTTGCTACTAGTCCTTCATTAGAGCCAAAGGAGGTCTTAGAAAGCAGCATGTCTGTAGCTTGGTCTGGCCTCTGTCGCAGCCAAGCTCTTCTCTTTGCCAGCTCTTTAACTCAAGGAGCAGAGTCTCATCTCTGGGACCTTCCCCAGGTTCCAGTCCTCACCTGTGGACGTGACTGTTGCTGGTACAGAGCTGTGATTCATTGCACCTTCACCAGCTTGTGGCTGACCTGAGATGTTCAGCAGACCCTGCGCTGCTCCCTCATCCTCCTGGAGCATCTCTGTTGCACAAACAAGAGGGGGAGAAAGAGGCAGCAGGAAGGAAAAAGATGAAATGTTTTGAAAGGAAACCAAATGGAAGCTAAAAACAATCCTCACTTCATCCTACCCTGCCACAACAACCACTTTTAAATTAAAGGAAGAAAAGGTGAAGCACTGAAAGTACGGCGTTTATATGTGGTGCTACTTGCCTTGAAAGTGCTGGGTGTCACCTGCTTGCGTGCATCGCTGTCAGAAACCTTCGCAGCACCCCAATGCACTGTTGGAGCAGCATGTCACCATCCCCATTGACCCCTGTCCATTATGGCTTCAAGCTCGCTGGGTGTGAAAAAAAAAGGAGCAGCCGTCACACCAAGTCCATGTGCGTAAAGATAAATTATTTGAAGATTAGTCAAGCTGCACATATTTCAGAAAAAAAAAGGCACATGACACAACCTCTAACAGCAGTTTAACCCTACTGCAGCTGCAGCAAAATTATTCACCAGGGAACAGCGGCTGTGTGCGTCATGCTGTTAAGGTTCTGCCTTGCAAGACACCCCCAATTTAACCACCTTGGTTTAACGACTGGCTCTACCTCAGTCCTACACTATTTGGCTAAGTCATTTCATTTCCTGGTGTTACAAATCTTTTACCAAGCACTCCTTTTAAACGGAGGCAGCAATAAGGTGAGAGGTGTCCTCCAAAAGTTGCAGCTGTAGGAGATAACATAAGAAGGGCTGACTGGTGGAGGGGCTGGGCGACTGCAGCACGCCAAGTGAGCTGCAAATTGAGTGCCGGGAGGTGAAATTCCCTTTTTTAAGCCTGCCTCTCTCCTGTCATGACATAGCAAGAAGAAAGGGAACTGAATGTTTGTCTGAGCAGTCCTGTCTGTCTGAAATGGGAACCTTTCTATTTTTTCTGGAGCTGAAGGGTGAACCTTGAGTGAGAATATATACAGCCTTGCGGAGCAAGGAGGGACAGGCAGACACCACATCAATCTTTTTCTACCTTCTTCTCAAATTGAGGCGAGCAGCCCACTGTAGAGGTGTCATCACCTTGTACGTACATTCTCTGCAGGAATAAATGAGATTGTCACATGCCAGGCAGCAGCATGTCAAACCCAAAGTCAGGTGATGGAGAGGTATCCTGGTCCTCACACGGCACTTGTGATCAAGAGCTGAGGGAAAGACACGCAGATCATTGCCTGTTTTATCTCGTTGCAGTTCAGTGGCTTGTTCTTTCTATGCAAAAGCCCTTTTAAATGGAAAGTTTAAATCAACTTTCACTTTAAAAGTCTTCTTAATCTTTCAGGTTGGGCTTGGGTTTTCTATCTATCTGATGTGTACTTATTTTATGTGACTGCAGTTGGTCTGGTTGTGTGGCTTATTTCAACACTTGTAAGGAATCCAGGAACTCTTTTGCTCTACTTTCCCCTCTTTGATAGACATTAGAGATGGTTCTTCGTACTGAAGTTTAGGCTCTGGCTCTGCTCTGGCTGTAAATCCATCTGGGATGGGAGCATTTGGGATTTGATGTCCTGTGTTCACTCACTTGTCTTTCAGGAATGCAACTGATGTTTAGGGCTCAGATCATCCATTTTGCTCAGGCCTCCATTTAACATAAACCCAAAAAAGCAATTTCTTCCTGTATTTCCCATGTTGACATTTGAGGGGTTTGACCAACAGTAGCAATAAGGGAAGCAAAATCTCTTTGGGAACATGTACATGAAACCTCTCAGAGAAGTTAGGGTACTTGAAGTCAACATGTGATCTCCATGTGTAGCTAGTTAAGTGATCCTTTACATCCCAGGGGAGACCGTCAAGTGTAAAGAAACTCCAGATCAATGCAATTTCATCCTTGACAAGGTTCAGTGCTTCCATGGGACTTCAAACACTGTTACATTAAACTGAATTAATATTAACTTTCTTGTGTCCCCATGTAATGAGATCTAGATATTTCTCCTTTTCCTATCAGCCTCATGAACAAATTGCAAAGTTCATTTACTGCATGGCAAAAAAAATGAAAAAAAGTAGTGTGTCTCATGTAGCTATTGAACAATCTGATATCAGACAGGCCAGGAGAAAACATGATTCATCTTTTCTTCCAACTCAGGCTCTAGACAGTATTTTAAATTCAGAGGGAAGGCTAGTGGTGGAACACAGTGTCCCAGTCCCCACTGCAGCAAGAGTGTGGCTTGGTGGACGCTCACTCTAGAAGCAAGGGGGTCTGGAGGACGTGCTACAGCTCTTCTGAAAACTGCACGTGCAGCTTGTGGCACAGAAAGTTGATGAATTTAGTTTTGAAGATAGTTTCTAGGTCTCCTGCAGCTAACGCAGAGACAGTATGAGAGTCTGCATTCAGTTCCTGTCGCTGCTGCAGGCCGTGCCACCCAGCCTTGCTTCCCCATTTCAGGGCAATGTGAAGTCTTTCTTTCCATGCCTCTTTGTTTTGTTTGCTGGCGGTGTCAGCCCTAGAACATCTGACTATAAGTTACTCCAGCCTGAACTCTGCCTGGGTCTTGTATGGCACCTCCAGCCACTGCTCTGCAAAAGACAAAAAATATTTCTTCTGCTCACTTACAGTTAGCTTTGCCTCATCTCCCTGCAGTTGCTGGTTTTGTGTTGTTTCCCATACATAAAGTTTGCAAACACGAGCGCAGACCACAACAGTTCTGTTCCTCCTTGCCTGCATCACTTCTTTAAGTGGTTGTTGAAACAAAAAAGACTGCTATAGCTATTGTGGAAAAGTTGTTTCAGCTATACAGTACCCGAGCCTGGGTTGATCTTGGTGGCAGATACAGACTTGCTTCCTGCGTCAGTGTGGGGTTCGGGTGACTCAGAGACAGAGGTTGTGCAATCCAGATAAAATGGCTTCTGTCATTCACCACTTTATGACAACCGCTTTTTTGTGGATGGTACTTTTGTTGATGGCTCATGTCCATGGAGAATAGTCTGCAGAATGGGTGCTCCCAGTGCTGGACCCAGTGTTGGTGGGGTGAAGATGGAGAGTCATGTTTGCACAGGTTTCTCCGTTGTTTGCACACCTCAGGATTTCCTTTTCTGCAGACTCAGTTCCCACGTCTCCGAGGAAAAATGCACAGGGCATGATGGTCCCTGCACTTCTCCTGGTCTGACTCCTGCTCTCTGCTCTCAGGCTGTGCCCTGTTATTGTGGCAAGAGGTCCTCCTGGACAGGGGTAAAGCTCAAGCAGAGAAGAAGCGACAGCTCTTTGCACAGCAGCAGGGTGGTCAGAGAGCTTGTCCAGACAGTGACACACAGCTGCAGGGTGACAAGCCTGTTTCCTGCATCCTCGGAGAAAGTGGCAGCAGGCTTCCTCCCCAACCACCCACGCTGTTAAGCCCATTTTAAAATAACACAACACACACTATGCTGCTTTTGGAAAGTGCAGCTGTAGGTATAGGACTGGCAGACCATGCTGTGCTCCAGCTTCCTACAGCTGAAAAACGCAGAAGAAATGAAAGACATACCAAGCATGAGGGAGGACAGCAGAGATCGAAGAACGAGGAATAAAATTATGAACAAGATTGGATGCATGGTGGAGTCAGAAATGTCTCACTACACAGTGCTGAAACTGTCAGTAAGGTGATGAAGGAGCAATAAATGGCCTCAGAGTAGTCCTTTACCCCAAGGGGTGTTATTTGTTCTGACAACACTGTGGGCAGTGACTGATACCTCGAATACTGTGTTCAGTTTTGGGCCCCTCACTACAAGAAGGACGTCGAGGTGCTGGAGCGTGTCCAGAGAAGGGCAACGAGGCTGGTGAGGGGTCTGGAGAACAAGTCCTGTGAGGAGCGGCTGAGGGAGCTGGGGTTGTTTAGCCTGGAGAAGAGGAGGCTGAGGGGAGACCTCATGGCTCTCTACAACCACCTGAAAGGAGGCTGTAGCGAGGTGGGGGTCGGTCTCTTCTCCCAAGTAACTGGCAAAAGGAGGAGAGGAAACGGCCTCAAGTTGCGCCAGGGGAGGTTTAGATTGGATGTGAGGAAAAATGTCTTTACTGAAAGAGTGGTTAAACATTGGAACAGGCTGCCCAGGGAAGTGGTTGAGTCACCATCCCTGGGGGTATTTAAAAGACGGGTAGATGAGGTGCTTAGGGACATGGTTTAGTGGGCATGGTAGTGTTGGGTTGACGGTTGGACTCAATGATCTTGGAGGTCTCTTCCAACCTTAATGATTCTATGATTTTATGATTCTATGATGCTCCGTTGTGGCCTTGGACTTCTTGTTCTCATATCCACAACAAGTTTGGTCCCCTTGGCATGTGCTGTCTGTACACACTGGCAGGGTGGGATTGTCCCCAGGAGGGATGTGGTAGGGTGTCTGGCCTTGTGGCTACTCGTTTCCTGCTTTTACTTGCACAGAAATACCCCAGACTATTGGACTGAGACCACAGTCTCTAGACCTCACTCCATCTCACAGTTTGCTAAACTCAGAATGGGATGAACCCTGGAGCCTGGGGTTTGATAGTCCAGTTCAGAAACTTGGAGAAAATAATTTTGGTTCAATGTGAAAAAAGCACATTTGGAGATTTTTCTCAAATAAAAAAAAGAAGGAAAATGATATTTTTGTCAGTGAAGTAGTATAGCTAGACTTACAGAGACATCTTTATTCTTTTTGTGTTTCTTTTCACACTTTAAAATACTATTGTTACATTTAGCTCCATTCTGAAGCAAAATGCAATTTCAAAATGAAAAGCCAGGACTTTCTGAATAAAAAATGTTGAAACAAAACTCATTAACTTTGTAATTCATCCATCCTCCTTCAGAAGCTGGCAGAAAAAGACAGTTAAACACAAACCATTAATAAACTGATAACTTTTGCCTCAGTGTTTCCTTGTAAAGGATTTTAAACCCTTCATGACTGTCTCACTTGGAGACCCATCCTGCATTTAGGACTGTGGGTACTGTATGCTCCCTGGAAACAAATTTGTTGATAGGAAGTTGGCCCAGGGCCCGCTGAATTGTGTCTTTCGCTTTTGTTCTCCTAGGTTATGAGCGTTTTGCTGCTGATTGAGTACTCCCTGGAGGTGGCTAGCAGGAAAGGCTTTTGCAGAGACCTGGACAAGGATTACTACAGAATTGGTAGGTCACCGGGATGCTGGAAAGCAGCAGAGGTCTGTGGGGTTGAGAGGGAGCCCAAGGTCACACATTGGTCCCTCTTTCTTTTTCATCAAAGAAAATTGGAAACTGGTATTCAGAGCAGATAGGCCAAAAGCTCAGACCCAGAGAAAATTTGGGCTCTAAAGATTTGGATTTTGGTTTAGGCCATGGCTGTATTGGCTTTTGGGAGACCAATGTGGAGCCCAGTGAACTTGCCTTTATTTCAATGGATCAGGCCCTCAGCCCAAACTCTCCAGTACCCTCATACACCTCCAGCCTTCCCACTCCCTCTGCAATACACTTTGCATTAATCTGACAGTCCTGGTTTCCCCTTGTCTTTCTTTTCACCAACTGTAGATCATTTAGGCCTTATACACACTGTTGACTACCTTCACATGCTGGGCATTTTCCAGGAAAACACTGAAGTGTCTGACCAACTCCTCGGTGGACCTTGTCTGGCCAGTGACCTTGGGGTCCCAGAGTTGGGAGAAATCGCAGCCCCACACTACATCCCACGGGTGCATGGGCTACCTGACGTTGCCATCAATACCCTGCCCTCTATGGCATGGAGCCATCCTCTTCTCATCATCCATCACGCCATGCAGGGTTCTCCTACCTCACAGTTGAAGGCACTTCAGAGTGCCACACCAGCCCACCTGCCTTTCCCCCCGTCCCTTTGGCCCCCATCCACAGATGTTCCCAACCCCTGGTGTTTTTTGCAAAACATTGTCTGGAAGAAGCAGCCAGGCTGTTTTATATCCCACAAATACTCACAAGTATTATATTCACCACAGCTGATTGAATTCCTATGGCTTGAACTAGGAAGGATCTAGCTTGGCTTTCAGGGACCTGGTGGATTTCTCATGTGGGGTGCAATTTAAAAGAAAATAACTCCCCGAACCTCAAATATTACTTACTCGGTATAATTTTGCATGAAGCTGTTTAGAAACAACAAATGCAAGGTGCTTTTTCCTTTTCTTAGTCACTTTTCGGTGTAAAACCACAACTTGAGATAACCCTTCTCTACTGTGTGCAGAAAGACGGAAACCAGACTCCCACACCCTGCATTGTCTCTCCCTGCGGAGAAGGCTCATAGTCAGAGAAAAATGCAACCCAGAGCAGCAAGGACTTGCCTGTTCCCTGCTTTTCCAGTGTGTCCTTCCCCAAACTGCAAGCATGCACAGAGAGGCCCCCTATAAGTGGAGGAAAAAGCAGTCAAGTACAGCAGATTCCTGCACATGCCAAACTCCCTTGTCCCCGGGATAGGAGTCAGACACAGTGGAAAGCACCAAAAACAGGCATAGTCACCGTCTGGGTGAAGTCATTGCTAACAGACAGGTTCACATTTTTCCAAAGAGACCAGCTGGGTTTTAGGAGGCACCACTGTGATCTACCAAGGCTGTTTTGAAAGGCATCAAAAGTGAGCAGAAGATGGAAATTTGGGTGAGTCCTGCTAATAGGACACCAAGCAAGGGTCTGCTGGTTCACATCTTTCACACAGGGCGTTATTTCCAAAACAGACCAGTCTGGGCGGGTTGGAGGCTACTTTGCTTAGCTGTGGTCCACACAGGCCCCTCTGGAGCTGTGGCTCAACTCAACACCCAATGTAGACTTGCAGGATGACTGCTTTGGAAAATGCTTTCTGCAGAGCTTTCCCGTTAGGGCAACATGCAACACACCGAACAGGCTCTAAAACCTGGCTGTTTTCCAGGTGGCTGGGATCAGCACAACATTAGTAGGAGAATGCAGTTTTCCATTTCTGTAATATATGTTTCTGGTTTTAATTTTACAGATACAAACTGAAGAACATAATGCAAGTGGGACCTTAAGGTCTTCCTTCCTTTACTGGGCTTGTGGGGTTTTTTGTTGTTTTTTTGATTGCTTGTTTTTGTTTTGATGTACCTGGCTTGGACATGGGCACAGTTGGAAATATTTTTTCCTGATGGTAGAGTATGCACAAACATTCTGACTAATACAGTGATCTGAACTGCTGAAAACTGAACATGATATTTGCAGATCAGAATACTTTCCCACAGATACAGTTATGTAAAAATGACAGTTGTTTTTCATTATTTTTTGCAGAAAGATCATCCAAGGCCAATAATTTTTACTTTTCTTCAAGTATCTAAGTAAAATATTCTTTAAAGAAAAAGAAACAAATCATTGAGACAGATTTTTCAGATAATTTCCATACGAAACCATTATATGCTTTCTAAGCAAGACATGCATTTCTGCAAATCCGGAGGGTTTTCTTTAAGAATAGAACCATTCTGAGTGAAATTGGCCCTGTTTTTAACACCACCCCCTCTTCCCACGCAATCAAAATGACAGGTCTTCCCCCTCCCCCTCTTCCACTGCCTCCTACACAAAAAGGAACATTTTATAATGAAATCTCCAGCACTTCCACTTGGCTTCTCTTCCCAAGCATTTCAAAGGGCTCTGCTTGGGAGATTGTGAGTGTTTTCTGATTATAGTTGGAATAAACAAAGTGCAACCCTTCTATTTCCAGAAACTAGCAGGGAAGCAATACAGCAAAGCAGTACAAAAAGTTCAATTTGATTTCAAAACCCAGATGGAAGAGTTGGAGAACAATTTGGGGAGAGGTTCTGTTGATGCCCTCAGCATCTGCTGCTCTATTTGTAGATCCTGCCAGATTAAAGCACGTCTCAGAATATATAATGTTAATGCTGTAGTCATGGCCCAAGAATATAAACAAGGCAAGGTTTAGGGGAAAATGCTTTTCACAAGATACAGTAGGAAAAAATACATGTAGGAGTTCTTTATAAGGAATCAGAGCTCCCTCAAGATTTCTCAGCAGTATGTTTTGCTGCCTTAAAAAGAGGGGCTGGGATGGGCCTCAACTTCCACAGGTATGGTCAGGGAGGGGAAGGAGAATTGGGATTGTTGTAGGTTTTTGTGATTGCCAGGGTAATGGGAAGGGTGACTGGGTCAGCTGCCCTTAGAAGAGGGATGCAGAGTCCCTTGCAGCCTGCTGCTCCTTGCTTTCTTGACTTACAAGATGCCACAGGCAGCACAGGACTGAGAGCGCTCCTCTGAAATTTGTTTTTCAATGAAAGTTGACCAAGAAATTAATATAAGAGCTGCTGAAAATGTTGGATTAAAATGGGAAGAAGACCCAGATTCTTCTTTGTCTTTGAGAGCCTTGAAGATGATTTCCCACCCTTAGTGGGGTCAATGCCAGGATGTTGGCTAATCTGAAGTAGGTCTAAATTTACTACCTAACTAATATTTAAGAAATAACACAAGATTAATTTGGCCAGGCAGAGGGAACAGGAGACAAACTTTGTTGTGTGGTGATTTGGGGCATTCTTTTGCAATGTGGAAGAACTAGGTTCAGATCTCTATGCTCTATCTCACGTACAGCAGAAATTTGGATGTGCATTTCCCATGCAGCCTCCCCCGTTTCCAGTCTATTACAAAGCTCATCCTGGAGCTGAGAAGCCTTCCTAGCAAAAGTCCTCTTGGCAGTGCTTCATTCCTGAAAGCATATGAGCTTTGGCAGACTAGCTTTTCCTGTTGGAAAAATAAAACCAAAGAGCAATCCCCCCCCAAACATTTCAGTTAAAACCTCCCTACCAGTTCTAAGCTGCTAACATGAATGGTTTTCTGCCTTGAAAAGGTTACACCCCACTGCTTGCCATAGGTCAGATCTTTAGGATGTCTTCAATTCATGCCTGTGTACAGTCTCAGTGTTAAACACTTTTATTTTTCATTAATGACTATAAAAATTGAGGCTATGGACAAAGTATAACTGGAAAAGTTGTTTCAATTTCTGTCCAGTCAGCCAAGAAAAATACCTCAGTTATGTCTGAAGACCTGTGTGCACAGCATATACCATATCCTATGCATACCATTTCCTATGCAGAAAATGTTCCCTCCTTCTCTGATGAAAAGCGAATCCAGCCAAAGGGACTGGGAGGCGTCTTTCCCTTGCTGGTCTTGCTTATCCTTTGAATGCGGCTGTCCAGAAACAACTCCCTGCAGCTTATCAGCAACACCGAATCAGACACTGCCGTCCTTGACAATCTGTGAATGCAACTGTTAAACCACAGCATTATGAGCCCTATTTGTATTTCCCGTGCCAGTTTATTGGTCCATAAAATAGAAAGGGGTTTCTCTGCATTCATGGGAAATATTAGGACTCATTCAATGTCCCTCCTGGCTACATTCAGGGCAAAAACCCTGATGAGAAGTTAATAAAAAATAGACATTTGGCAAATAAATGCTCTCTCTTCATGTTGGATGGGTGCGTTTTTTTGGTACTACTTGCTAGTGTTGCAAATATCTAGTGCAGCTCTGCGGAGGCTCCGTCAATTGCCCCCATTCTGCTTACACCACCTCCCCAAGGAAAATGGCATTTACTTCACAGCATATATATATTCCTTCTCATTAAATTCCCTGGGATCTCTGGGAGACCCGGATAGTCTCAGAGAATTTGAGCAAGAAAAAGCATAAGAAAGAGCATGTTTATTTATTTGTTGCTGCCTTTTATTCCTGTATGCTTTTGGAAGAAGGCGCACCTCAAAGGGGGCAAGCTCTCACCAGACTCTGCCAGCAATAAGGTACCACTGTCAGCGTGGAGGTGACTTGGGAACTGAAATATTCTTGTAGGTAGGATATTCTAGGTCTATAGGAGTAAAGCAGGCTTTGTGAGGAGCAACATTTCTTCCCTGCCTGATTTTGTAATCATTGAATCAGAGCAAAAGTAAGGGGGATCCCTGGAGGTCTCCAGTCCAAACTCCTGCTTGAAACAGGGCTGACTCCAAAGCTGGGGCAGCTTGCCCAGGGCTTTGTCCAGTTGAGGTTTACAGATTCCCCAAAATTAGAATTCCACAACCTCTCTGCATCCCTGTTCAAACTGCATCACTTATTGTAAGAATTTTCTTCCTTTTATCTGGAATTTCCTTTGTTGTAACAATTGCCTCTTGTCTTGCAATAACAGCCCTCAAAGAGCCAACGCACCTTCTACAGGGACAAACCCTGTTATTCCCTGAATACTCTGGTACTTTTTAAGGTGCTGTAGAGAAAACAGGTTATTCCTGAGATAGGCACCCATATGAACATGCGGGAGGAACAGAGGGAAAAACCGTGGAATGATGCCCCTGTGTTCGAGATTATACAGGTGCTCAAACTTGGTTCAAGGTTCCTAAATTTTGCCCTTTTCTGAGGGTTTTTAAGTACAAAAAAGACAAACATTCATCCCACAAAGGCCAACTAAGCATGAAGGGAAATGCTGAAGAGACTTAAAAATTAACGTCTTATATTCTTGGAGAAGAGATGCTGGGCACGGAAAGAGCCTGTTAGTCACAGTAATGCAGTCTCTAGGGTCTGCTGTGGCCGCAAGTGCCTCAAACCCCTGGGATCCCCAGGGATCTACTGGTGGTTCTGGAAGGTAACTTGCCACTCTGCCGGTCCTTGCAAAGTATTCCAGGTGGCATTTGGCCTCTCTATAACATGTACCACATTCCCATCTCTTGGAGGGTTTGCACAGACAGGGCTAAGAGCCAGCAGCTACCACTAAGGGGATCACTCCTTTAGCCCATCTGCTAAATGTGCTCCCACAAAGGAAGAAGTAATTTTGTTTAAGTAAAAACTTTGATTAGTGAGATTCAAATTCATTGGTACTAAAAAGTCCTGGAGCAGAGATCTGCTGCCAGCGGAAAGGATGCCTATATTTGCTGTTAACAAATAGGAGGCAGACAGTGCCTGGAAAGTTGTTTTCTCTTGGTTTTCCTTTTCTTTCCATCCCTTTGTGTCTGTAGGGTTGTGGGCTTTTTGTTTCTTTGTTATTTTGTTTAGGGTTTTTTTGATCTAGGTTCTGCTTGGAAAGTTCAGCTGGGTTCTGCCAGCAATTAGCCTGCAGAAGCAACGACCAGTTGCCCAATTAATTAGTGAGCCTGCCGAGAGAGCTGGAGCATAAGACCATGTAGAAAGAGGCAGAAAAACACAGCTGCCTTGAATCCAAGGGAACACCGTGCTAAAGAGATAAATCCTCTCTGGGACAAACTTCTGATGGTTGGTTCTGGGAGGAAAACCAGAGGAAATGGCTTCAGGCAGTTTGGGGCTTAATGGGACTGGGACTGTCTCCTTTTATGGCTCTTCCTATAAAGGCTGAGTCTGTCTTCTTTGTTAAGCTCTTTTGTTTTGAGTTTATGCTGTCCCCGTGTTAATCTTTGGTTCTTTGCGCACCAGATCACAGCCTTGTCTCTACTCTCCTGCTTCTGAAAGGTGGGTTTGATTTTCTGCCTTGAAGCTTAGGCTCTTCCCACCACCCCTGTGAGCTGCAAAGCTGTGAGCAGCCTCTTCTGCAGTAAAGCCCTTTCTCCGTTGCCCTCTCTGTTCTCATTTGGAGTTTGCTGGATTTGGGTTTTCTTTCTTTGCTGTTTCCTAAGACTTCTTCCTCTTCTGTGTTTCAATTCTCATTACTTTGTGGGAAACAGATCCTGAATTTGGCGTTTTTATCAGGTTGTAAGTAAAAGTTATTTTCTTGTTTTGTGCCATCAAAACTCTTTTTTCCTGATGTAGATTAAGTGTTGGATACTTTTGATCACTCCCTTAGGTCTTGAATGTTTGACCCCTCCATGTGCAGCAACTCACCTAGTGCTGCTCCCTCTCTTGAGATAAGCTATTTTTGCTTCTTTAGGGGATGCAGCCTCCTCAAAGTGTTTTTCTCTTTGACACCCAGAAGGAAGAGGCTTCTCATGCCCAGGGAAGGAAGTACTGATCAGATCTTCTTTTCAGACTAAAGGTTCCTCATCAGCAAATCTCATTTCTCGATGACACTCGAGTGTGATGTTAATTCTGTAAGGGAAGTTAAAATATCTTTTGTATCAATGCATTTAAATGAACTAAAGTGCACTCTCTGCTAGCAGAGTAAGGATGTGAGGAGTGTTGCTGTTGGTGCCGCCTGCCCTTGCTGCCAGATGTGTCTCAGCCCACCTATCAGGCAGGTCCTCTACAACCCTGGAAGGGCTCTAAGAGCTTCTCAGTATCATCTTTGGTCCTTTCTTCAACTGGCATTCGTCCATACCCACATTGCTTAGCAGAGCCTGGATGGAGTACTTGACAGTTTGCATATGCTGCAGCATCTAAGGGGTGCCCATCTCCTGCCAGATGTCATGGGCAGCATGGGGTGGTAGGTCTGCCCTTCTCCAGCATGGGTCTCCCTTTGACTCAGGCTGACTGTTTGCATTTGCTCCCTCAAACAGAGTAACCAGCCAAATTATGATACAGCTGTAACTGCTCCGATGCAAATGTTTTGTTGCTGTGAACAGCGGTGTTGGTGTTAGCTGCCTGAAAAAGAGGGGTGGGTTTCTCTGCCTCAACATCTTTGTAAATTATTGTATTCTATTGTCAGCAAAGCTAGGAAGTGAGTTAAGGACGCTTCCGTATATGCCCAAGCTCTGAAATACTCCCCCACCCACTAAAAATGTAATGTGGTACCAAAACTATAGGCAAACACTCAAAGCTGGGGCAGATGGAGGGCATTTTCATGGGGAAAAAAATGGGTAATATGGAGCAGTGAAGGATTTCAGAGCAGCTGGAATATATCAGGGATCCAACAGGCTAAAGCACAATTTCTATATTTCTTTATGAAAGCAAGTGAAAGGGGTAATGGAAAAAATAGAGTTAGGCACTAGATTTATTTAATAGCCATGGAATAAATTGGGCAGTTGGCAGGGGCGAAACCGAAGCAGTAATCAAACATTTCTGATGTTTGAGAAACACATCTATGGAAAGGATCTGTTGCTTTAAAAAAGTCAGAAAAGTTAAAAGTTTGGCTCTTTTCTAATAAAATTAAACCCTTTATTCAAGCACTTGGGAGTTGGAGACCCCAAACAGACTGTTGCTATTTTAAACTCAGGTAAAGCAATAAGAAAGAAATAGGAGAGTGAGTTGGAGGAGGCACTGTGAAAGGCTGTACATTATGCAGAGGCAGATAGAGAAAGTAGCAGTGTTTTGCCTTTGGACTGAGCTGCCCCCTTTTTTTTTTTTTTTGAAGAAGCAAACCAACTTTACAAAACACCTCACACTGTCTACGAACACCAAATGTGTATACTGCACAGTGCAAGCAAGGCTTTGGTAGTCATCATCAGGGCAGGGTGCAATACCAAGAGGGAAAATTGCTTCCTGGGAACTGTTCAGTGGGAAGCTACATGTATGTAAGAGATCACCTTCCTGCACCCAAAACAGCTGACAAAGATTACCTTCAGCCCTGTAGGTAGAGCTGTCTCATGTTGTTCTCCTCACACATTTATTTTTAATGTGTATGTTGCATCCTACAGCTACAGAGAGTGGGGGTGAGATATTTCACCCTGAAACTCTGTGGTCCATACCAGCAGTGGGTGGTTAAAACTCATGCTTCTTGTCTGCTTGCCAGTCTTGCAGATCTTTCATCAGATTTCACTGTTGGTTACTTTATCTGTCTTTGAGTCTCAAAATAATTCCCAACTCAGACTTATTAATCATTAGCTAAAAGCACTCTGCCTTTTTTTTTCCTACTTCATTTTATCTTAATATTGTAGCCTAGGATATTTAAAATTTCAGTCCAGGCAATAAAGGCTTTCGGCTCCCACGTGCCTGAGCTGACAGCTTGCTCAACCCGGTGGCTGAAGAAACAGGAGCTTCAAAGACAGATGAAAAAGTGGGTGTAGAAAGGGAGAAGAGGGTTACCTTCAGGCTGCATGGCATTCATTCCCCCACATATACAATTCTTTCTGCCAAGTTATCACACTTTAACTCTTCCATAGTGGTGTGATTGAATTTGGACATTAGGCTCCAGCTTTCAGCAATGTGGTAACTACTTTTATTACTTTTAGCTGATGTCATGACCAGTTTCCTGTTGATCATCATGCTGTTTGTCATCAGCTTCAACCTCCTTCTTGGTGTGGTGAAGGTATGTTCTCAGCAAATGATATTTCACTGCTGGCTGAGGCCTCTCTGAGTTAGGAGGTATTAGAGGAGGGGACTAGAGGATGCTCACTGAAAATGCTGAAGGGTGATCAAAAAAGCAGATAAATATCTCCACTCTTCTACAGGGGTGGAAGGCAGCTGGTTTGCAGTCTCAGGCTCATCTGCAAGGCTGTTAACTGCCAGATTTACCAAATCTGGGTGATATTTCCATCACGACTATTTTTCGTGTTAAGGAATGGAAATGTTATTATTTGGAAATGTTGCTTTACTGCTTCATTTCCTTGCTCTTTTGCAAGTCAGATCCTGAAGGAGAACTGTAACTCCCCTGTTACGCTGGGGATTCCTTTCCCATTTCAGGAGAAGAAATGACCATGCATTGGTGTGGGAACCCAGCTTTCTCTGTAGTGGTAAACTTTGGGGACAGCTGAATGACAGCTCTGATGGGATCAAGTGTCAATGTCACATAGTGAAAATTCACAGAAACTTTCCAAGGGGGTGAAAAAAAATCAGTGTTGATGCCCTTCATTGTTTCTGAATCAATTGTCACTTACAGTATGTGGAATTAGATGCAGAAATTCCAGGAAAGTATTTATTCTTGGAGTACCTTAATATATGTCCTTTCAGGTATTGATAGCTGGTCTCATTCTCCCACTCACAATAGAAATAACTGGCATTGTTTTTCTTTCTCAGAAAAGGGAACGCCTCCTGATCCCGTTCCTTGCTCTACAAGTCATAGACTTTCTCCTCAGCCTCCTAACAATGTTCAGTTCCTACATACAAGTCCCAGCAATCATTTCTGTGTCCTCCCTTAGCCACACGGTAGGTAACAGCTCACTTCTGGGGTGGTCTTCTCTGTTCTCTGTGAGATGGAGACCAATGCATAACGTAGGAATAAAGGATCATTACCTTGGGCCACAGCTCTTCATGGTGAGGTAGTTTCTATACTGGCTGGAGACAGGATGCAATCCTTGGGGGCTAGAGGGTACGCAAGGAAAACTAGTGACAGCTGGGACATTGTTTAGTTTCCTATGCCTGGGAATCTTCCTGTTGATTTTATTTTCTGTCTCATGGCTTCGGGAAGGTCGTTCTGGGTGTGCCCATACTAGGAAGGGTTTGCTGGAGATAAGCTAGGAATATCACTGCTCCAGCTAGAGGCCACTTCTGTGGAGCTTATGCAAATCAGCCCAACAAGATGGCTTTCTCATCATTTTGGCTAGTATAAGTGAATTAAATAGCTTAGGCTGTCAATGTGAACAAAGCACAGGCCCTGTGTAAAATGTGGAAAATCTATAGAAGTGACGCAATCTTGTAATCGTAACCAAATTCCTGTTTCCTGCCCTTCTTGCAGCAGGGACACTCGAAGATCCCTTTCCTGGCTCTGCAGCTGCTGGACTTCTGCCTGAGTATTCTCACCCTCTGCAGCTCTTACATGGAGGTCCCCACCTATCTCAGCCTCAAGTCTTCAGATAATGGGGTAGGTTATGAGCAAGCTCAGCTCATTTTTCATGCTGTGAACCCCTATGAAGTTTCTTTCCGTGGCTGTTAAGACAGAGTAAACTTTCTCTGATCTCTATGGTATACCCAGAACTGCTCTGTTTGATGACACAAGAGGATTTTCCATATGTTCTCACCAACACGGTGTTCTTGACTGACAGCTTGGTTCTGCGTGTATTTCTTAAAAGTACACCTTGTTTTTCTTGTAAGAATGTTATGGATGCAAATTGCAGAGCAAAATTATTTGGATAGAGCCTGCATGCATGCATTGAAAATGCATATACTTTTCATCTTTATTAAACAGTCACACTTTTAGTTCTCATTTAAATAGGCTTCTGAAAATCTTTGCCAAAGACGTGTAAACAGTAGGAGGAAAAAAATATCCCTGTACTCTTTCTGATGAGGAAAGGAAGGTGGCCTGCCCCACCTTTCTGAGAGGCAGCCTGAGAAACTTGCTGAGATCTCCACCACTTTGTGTGACCCTCATAGAGGGAACTGAGACCCTCATTTATGACTGAGACCCTCTCCCTCTTTCCACAGGGCTTTTTGCCAACCCTGGAGAAGTTACCAACAGAGGAATATGCCAAAGTGATGGTCACCTTCACCATTGCGTTCATTGCTGTCCTCTTCCTGAAGGTAAATGGCTGCAGGGTCTGGTGAGGCTGAAATGAAGCTCTCTTGCCTGGGGGGTAGGAGGAATTGGTTTTACTTCTCTCTCAAATCTGCCAGGGCATTGGAAAGCCTTGTTGGTCTCTCTTTGGGCATAATAGGAGCTATGCCTCAATGTAGTGTCTGAGGCAGGTCTAATATTCAAATCACTGGTTTTATGCTTCTGAAGATGTGAGTTATAAAGTAAAAATCTCTCTTATACCCAGAAACTATTACTGCCCATTCATCTCTAGAAAGATAACATGTTTGAAAACAAATATAGGAAACTCTTCTGCTATTGTGTGCCAAAATAAATTAGATCATTAAGCAGCAGGTTAGATCTTCCACTTGGGTAAGTTGCTGTATCCGCACTGATGTAAGCAGAGTTATGCACACTGATACCCTGAAATTTAATTAAAACCCGTGAGCTGCTAAATCCTGCTTACATCTCAGAAAACTCCACTGTGAGATCGTTTTTATTCTTCTTGCTTCAATGGATGAGAAAACAGGTTTTTCACTGAGGGGTTTCAGACCAGCTAAGAAAACCAGATCTTTCCAGGTACTTGAGCAGATTCTGTCACAGTGAAAAATGCTACTTGTTAGCTGGAAAGCATTTTTTAGTCAGACTCTTCCCAGGTGGCCAGAGAAGCCAGTGTGGAGTGGAGTGTCTTGTATGATTGCACTGCAGACATGACTTTAGCATATCTTTTAATATTTGCATAAACTGCGCAATAGCAGTGGAGATAACCCTGAAACCCAGCCGGCAGTGTGTGTCTTCAGCAGAAATCTCACTGACCTGGCAAATCGGTTGATTTGAATTTTCCACAGGGTTAGCTACAAGACTGCTTAACTTGCAATGACTTCTTGCACTGGAGTTTGTAGGAGGAGGGGATGGGGGGAGGATAATTAAAAAAAAAAAATGGACAGGCATAAGTACTCCTTGGTCTACTAAACTCCCCGAAACAAGTCATTAGAAACCCCATCCTTTAAACTTAGTGATAATCCCTCCCCTCTTCTATGTGTAGCAAAACCATTTTCATGAGAGAGTTCCCTCCAAGTGATAAAGATCTGATGAGTAACATAACATGAAAATTTTAGACCTAAAAAGGCCGTTTGGCCAATTTTTAGGGCCCATTGGTTTCAATTCATTGAATGCCCACACCAAGGTAGCATTTAAATATGTTGGACTAGCCCAGGATCTTTTTGCATAAATTGACTTGCTTAATGACCCATCGCAAGTATTTATTGCTCTTAAACTAAAATGTTTTTTCTGTGTATCTGGTGCTGTTTGCCTCCTAACTTGCAGTTACTGTCTCCAAATAGTTATCTGCATCCCACACCATAGCATAATTCAGCTGAAAGATGGTCTGTCAGACAGAGAAGAGATGGGGCACCGAACGCCTCTGCCAGTGACCTCATATGAGACCTGCAAGACTTTGCTCACCCTTTTAGCAGGAAAGATTTCTCTGACAATGCTAGGGGGATGGTAATGCTCCTCTCCCTCCTTTCTCTCAGGTAACACCACCCTTTGCAGGGAGCATGTCCTGTTGCAACATGGAAGTCTCTCCATGCAATTTCACAGCTCCTTACCAGTGTGGTCGCTGGTTGTATGTTTACTTGTAGAGCCCCAATGGTGATATCATCAGTTGTTCAAGTCTAAGTTCCTTGGAGATGCGAAGTATTCAAAGGGCAGAGTGAGTGAAGGGGTGATGCTTACACAGCACCATTAGGGCAGTCTCCCTTGATGATCTGTGTATCCACAAGTAATCTTTATTTCACCTCAGTATCATAAAGTCATCCCCCTCCACCACCACAGTGATAAGAATGCAGAAACCAAGGGGAATAAAACATTTCTGATGGGAAATGAAAGAAAGGGTTTAACATAATTACTTCTGAAGTAGCTCGCTTCCTGACCTCTAGGACAAGCTTCCCATCCACTTATAACATCAATGGCTGCCAGAGAAGTTTTCCCTCTTCAATTCAGTGTGGAGACGGATATCCTGCAGTGACTCTTGAGTGTTTTGAGTTAGCCAGTAATGGGATGATCCCAAGGTCACTGGCTGCCTTTACATAAGCTGTATGTACTAAAGTATTCTGCTCAAACTTGCTATTGCTTGCAGCAATCTTAACTGAAGTCAACTTCATTGAATTCGGTGCAGATACTGGGTTGGCACTGCAGCAAACTCTTCTAGTATCAAAATCAAAGAAAGGATTTTTTGTGTGTGTGATTTTTTAGTTTATTGGGGTTTCTTTCATGGATGAGTGGGCGGTTTTGTACAGTTTGTGCGATGGCTTCAGTGTCTTGCATGTTTGCTTTCTGTATGAAGAGGCTTTTGGAAGGGGGAAGGTTTTTGCAGTATTCCCTAAAGGTAGTCAAAGTTTGGATTTACCTCCTCATCACTGGAAGTTTGTTTGAGAGATGGATTCTTTCAACTCAGATACTTCATTCTTGTTCTCGTTCTTTGTCTTGGCTTTGTGTCAAGACAAACAGTCCTCATTGTTCTAGGAAATCCTAAGCTACATGGCTTGTTCTCGGGGCATGTAACTCCCTATGTTCCTTTGAAAATGCCAACTGTTTTTAAAGTAGAGTCTTACGCCAATAAAAATAAGAGGCACACGACTTCGCCTCGCTGCACAGAGTAGTGAAAATATTTATTTAATATGGTATGTTTCACAGGCCTTGCTTATTTTCTTGTGCCACAATCCTTCAATCGATCCATTTTTCTCAGAAAGGCTCTATTTATTGCATTTTGTAACTCTGTGAGGTGCAAGGCAGTCTTGTCAGAAAAGTGTAATTATTACAAGTATAGGATTTTGTTGAATGAGCTGATCTTTCAGGTCCATCCTTGTTGACCAGGGAACCTTGGATCTCTGGGAGGTGGATGGTTGTGCCCAAGGTGCTTTTCTGAGACAACCAAACTTTGTAGCCTGCTCAGAAAAATAACATGAAAGACATGACTTCCTTTCCTACCTGATGACATTGCACTCTCAGAGGTCTTAAGCACGTGCTTTATATTTGGTGGTATTACTAGTCCTATCGATTTCCCACACCAGTGTACTGTTCCAAATAGATGGAGTTGTCACCTTTCTCTTGAAGGATCAAGAGAGACTGATTTAAGCCCCTGGGATACATGGTCCCAAGCTTCTCCCTCCAGAGAAGAGAGTAGGACAATAGCAGGCTGATGACAAAAGTGGAAATGCTCTTGTTGACTTGCAGTGCAATGGCAGACTTCCCTTTCCCTTTCCTTTTCAGGCCTATATGTTCAAGTGTGTCCTGAGCTGCTTTAAGTATATTAAAGCCAGCAAGAGAGAGGAGGTGAAATTTGACCCACAAGCAGTTGAAAAGGTGAGTAAAGACTGCTTCAGATTTACACCATGAAAAGGCACGGTTTAGACTGATGAGATTCATGATGATCCTTACTTTTGCTACTTTGGTGGTCTGAGAGATAGTTCAACCCTTCAAATGTGCATTAACAGGTACTAATAATCAGTTTCCAATTATATTATATTCCTTTAACTTTACTTTTGTATAAAATCTTTCAAAGTCAATGGTATGTGCAAGGAACCTGAAACTCGGGCTTCAGGCAAAGCGGATAAATGGGAATATATCACTTTTATTCCCTGATCCAGAAATGTGTTTTTAATTTCAGCTGAACTTTGGTTTCTGTGCCTAATAGTGCTACCCTTGTTTAAAATTAAGTTTGTCTTCACCTTTCATTGGATCGATGTCTGAGTGATTTTGTGCACTGCCCTTCACCTTAACAGTTTGCTAAATAATGAATATCAGTGTCCTTCCTTAGATTACTGATGATCTCTTTAATAATAGCATCCAGCTGCTCTGACACAATGGAAAGATATTGAAGACCTTCCAAAAATAAGAGATACTGTAAAGAAGGATGAGAAGTGAAGAGGAAGAATATGGAATGTGAAGTGTAGGCATTTGTCTTGTTGAAACTTGGCAAATATGATAAGCCTTGTCTTGCCAGCAGCGTGTGCCCTGCTGTGCATGTGTCATGGCCCTCTGCAATGATCTGAGCTTAGCTTCTTTGCTTAGGCAATGAGGCTTATATTCTGGACATTAAAGAGCCTTGGTCCATTTATTGCAACCATGCTTCGGGAAAAGGAGGTAGGACTGGTAGCAAAGTGGTTATGAAGTGCTCCTGACCTCTAACTCTTCTGGATTTTTGCCCTTTATGTCTCACAGCCCATGTAGTTCTTTCACCCTGCTTTGAACTAGGTAGAGAAACACATCCAAGATCAAATCCGCTTGAAACCCTTCATGTGATCCCCAGAGCATAACTAATGGTCTTCTCTTTCAGGTTGTGCTGCCATCTTATGAGGAAGCCTTAGAGTTGCCTTCCAAGGAATCCCCACCACCCTATGTAGCAGTCTAAGCTCCACTCATGGAGAGAAGATGACATCTGTATTGCTGTTGGTGCCTCTTACTCCTTCTGTCAGATAGTCAGCCTTATTGAGAAGTCCTTACTTTACAGCAGTATCATGCTTATTACAATCCAGCTCACTTTATGAGCCTGCAAAGAGTGATGGTGAACCGCTGGAGTTGGTGCCTTGTTCTTCACTGGCAGTTTTGACTTGGTACAACCAAGCTGCAGTGCTAATTTTAATAAACTTGGCACCAGGCACCACAGAGGTTCCCATCACTGGCCTCTAACATCTGGCTGATGTGAAGTGTAGGCACTGACCTGAATCCCTTGTCAGGCTTGCTTTATGCCGGCAAGATGCTGTTTCTCATCTGTCTCACATCTAACTCAGCAGCTGAGACATTTAGGAAGTGAAATGGGGGGAAAAAAGGCAAGAACCTTTTTGCTGAGGTAGTCAAACATGAAGCTATGCTAACCGGCATCTTTTAATGAGGACCCTACGGGAAAGGGATCAGCAAAAGAATGAAGATCTCAAATGAACTACGATGCAGCTCTCATCCTGTCTGCTTATGATGATGATTAATAGTGTGTACTCCGGAATATAGAACTTGCAGGAATTGTCACAGTATTGCTCTGATGTTTTATACCCGAGTGTTTGCATTTTTTTGCTTTTAGTGTGACTTGAAAGATGAGTTTCAATAAAAAAAGTTAATGGCTTCAATACTTTGCTGTCTGATTCTGAATGATGCTGTCCTAGTATGTCGCAAGGAAGCAAAAGTTTGCTTTCCAAAAAAATTAGTTAGCAAAAATGGTACTTTGGTCTTAGGCTAACGTTATCTCATGTGTGTGCTGCTTGCAAAGGAAAAGATGGTATTTCTAACAGCCAACCTGGCAATTTCATCTAAAAATCTAGCTTGTTCCTTCTTGTACACTATCACCCGTGTTAAAGGTCCTGCCCCAGGCATCCTTCCTGTGGCACATTCACAACTAACTCTGACTGCACAGGCCAGTCTCTGTAGATGTTAGTGAATAGTGTTGCTGATGACAGATGAGAGATGTCTGGAATTTAGCATCTGCTCACCTTTTTGGATCGTTGCCTGCTTTTTATAACAACTCAGTATGAAAGTGTAATTTTCTCAGTAATAACTATTCCAGCATCATCCACAATGTGGACCACAGCCTGGGGTCTTTGTTCTGCTCTGAGACAAAACAAAACAAAAACTTTCAATGGAAGATTTGCCGAAGTATAAATAAGAAATGTCAGTGCTGCCCCATGCTCTTTTCACTGGATGTGTATTATGTATGTGGGGATGAAGATAATGATGTTGGTCATATACTTGAGCTGGCTTTCTCATCACTGAAGAGGGGTGATGATTCCCATTCTCTGTGCTTCATCTCCCTTATTCTGGGGATCAGGTTACTCAACAACAGACATGAAGTCTGGAAGGGTGTACCACAATGACATCTTAATGTCTCCAGTGCTTTTAAACATGCTTAAAAACACCCACAAAAGTACAAACCCTTCAAATTCTTCAAGCAGAAAAGAATTTCTTTCTGACCCTAAATCTGGCAATTGTTTAACTGTGACCAGAGAGTAAGAGACCAACCCAAAATTCAACCAGAACACCTTGCAGAAGCATGTGAAGAGCCCAGCTTCTTGCATCAAGGTCCAGCCCAGTCTCTTGCTTAGTTAGGTGGGGAGATAAAACATTATCTTTGAAAGTATGAATATTCAATAGGCTACAGTACCTCCCAGACATCACCTGTCAGCGCTCTTGGTCATAGTCCTGAAGACCAGGCTGGATGCTGAAACTGGCTGCTTCTCATTTCTCACCAGCTACCTGCTCACCTTCTTTGCAGTCCTCAAAGTCAGGTCCGGAGGAGGCCACCGGAGTGGGCTGCCTGTGTGGAGCTTCTCTCCTTGTTAGTTTAGGGAGGTATTTGAAAGCACCAGTCCTTCCCTTAAGAATATTCCTCATCAGAGTCTGGAGGTGCCGAGATGGTGTGTGGCAACCATCACAGCACTGGGACATCTTCACCAGGCTGCCTTCCACTGGCCAGGATTGACCAAAAGCCCATTAACTGGGTCTGCCAAAATATCGTTAGGAGAAATGCTGGCAATTCACTTGGCTTCTAAACCAGAAGAGGGTTCCTCAACGTGATCCAACAAAATTGTGTTAAAAAACCTTTTCCATCTCTTTAAATGGTTCAAATTCTACCTCTAATTAAATTCCCATTAATAATGCTCTTGGCTATTTAGTTACTGCAGCAGGGTTAAACGTTCCCTAAGCCTCTTGGTTTAATTGACTTTGATAATACAGCTAAAGCAGCTGAAGTATGTTCAGCACATCGCTTGCAGAGACGGGGTTTGTTTCAATGTGTATGAGGAGTCGAGCCTTTGGGTACACACCTGATCTTCTAAATGAACCTGATGTTTCATGGCTTTTAGCAAGCCAGACGATCCCTCTGCTTCATGCAGTATTTTCTCTCCGGGGCTCAGAACAGTTCCCTGTGAAAGCCTGGCTCAGAAAAACCCCTGAAATCTGATAAAATGTATAGATTTATTGTGAGTTTCCAGCCAGGTCAGGGGCTGAGTTCTAGACAGGAAGAGGTTTTGGTTTTCTGAAATGTTAGATGATTTGGCCAACACAAACTGAACACAAGTTGTCCCAAGCCTGTTAATAAGTCAGACGATGGCGCTATCAATGCTGGTTTTGAGACTGATAAAAGACTCTTTTTAATATGCTACTGTTATACTGTTTTTTCTTCTCTAAACTGATTTACTGATGTAAGTCTCTCCAATACAGGCTGAGAACCAATTCACACAAATATGCTTAATGCTGCTCCACACATTGCTTTTTTTTCCAATGCAGAGGAGAAATGAGCAGCGACTCTTTGATGTAGAGAGTAGACTGAGCTGATGATCTCAGCACTGGCAGAAAGAAATATGAGAGGGACTTGACCACCTTCAGAAGCAGCAGCATCTCATGGAGGTGGAGATGCTCCAGAACTCCAGAGATGTCCGCTAGATTACCTGACTGACTGTGGCTTTGTCCCACATCTGACCCGGAGCAAAAGCTCCAGTGGAAAAGGGGCTTTTTGCTTCGAGTGTCTGTGTGTTGTTTTGAGCACTGCTGCTTTGTTTAATTTCTTGTTCTTCTCTAGGCATTCTGGTGCCACTGCCTTCAGTTGGAGTAGACACGCCTCTCCCTCTGGCCTGAAAAAAGAAATAACCAAACATACTTCACTGGTCTCCCTATTCCACAGAAAGGGAAACTGAGGTATGAAGGAAAAGGAAATAACTCATGGAATATCATGGACCCAGTCAGACGAGGGAGGGAAATTGCAGAATGGGTGAGACTGATCCTGGTCTGCTCTCAAAACCAGGCTCAGTACCTGAGACTGCAAGAAAAGCCTCTAAAGGTCTACGCAAATCCCTAGAGACTGCCTGCAGGTAGTCCTTATGGCTGGGGGAGATGGAGCTGTGCTCTGTGCCATTGCAGAAGTGATTTGTTTTATTGACACTCCTGTTTCTTGAGGCTCCTTCCCTCAGCCTTGGGCTGGTCCCAATGAAACAATGCTGCAAATCCCAGTTTTGTGCTGGAAGTGCACCCATGCACCATTCACAGCCTTTTAGTCAAACGTTTGATAAACCTGTCCACTGATGGGAAGTGTTTTCTGGTGAAAGTAACCAGCACGTGTTGCTCCAGCAATCCAGGCATCACCTTTTTGTAAGAGACTCTTTGACATGGAAACTCAGTAAAACTTCTGATTCTACAAATCCTCCTGGATGTTAAACAGCTCCAAAGCTGGCAGAAAATACAGTGTCAGTAAAGCCTGGGGAGGATCAAAAGCATTTTTCTGGTGCCAGCTTCTATCAGACTTTGAAATGGCATCCGGAAACATGATGGAGCTGCTAGCAACTTGGTAAAAATAATGCATAATGCAATAGGAACAACAGTGCTCAAAACTAGGCAGATCAAGTCATAACATCCACTATAATGGAAAGGTGTCTCCTACCCCAAGGGGATTCTGATGTCCATGAGTGGGTATAAACAGACCTTGAAGAGGGCAAAGACAGTGACTTGGCAACATTCCCTGGCATCTCCTCGAGCTGACGTGAGCCAATGTGCTGACTGGCCCTGGAGCGGCAGAGGGAATCCCGGTGATGGATGTGTGGCATTTCTCCAGGAGCCTGTCGCTGCAGACT
>NW_008824591.1:1548912-1552857 GCF_000699105.1 Pygoscelis adeliae
TTTTCGTGCTGCCTTGGTGCCTGCTGATTTGAATGACACCTATAAACCTTCCAGGGTTCAGACCCTAGAGCCTGGGACAGGTGCCATTATAATTGCATAAATCAAACATCATAAAAAAAAAGATGGGCTTTACTTTAGCTTTCCTGCAGACAGTTCATTAAGATAATTACTCACTTGTATCAGTCAAATGAAGTCACTGCAACTGCTGTCCCCAGTGGTGGGCCCAGAATGACAGAAATTGGCAGTGTGGTCGTGCATCAGCCCAAATCCTTTTGCTGCCGTTTGCTTTCTGTCTGCGCACTCATCCATCAGGCCAGACGCCCCCATGGACTCCAGCTGAGGATCTCTCTCATCCATGTGTCTGCCCACAGGATTTTTGTAACATTTCTGCTAGTGAAAGTTACTTTATAAGGATGTTCCTCTTCTTGGATGATCCCAGAGTCTTTATTACTACATCTTCCTACCCGGTCCTTTTGTACGGTTTGCCTTGATCCAGCCAGTATGTTGGCTCATTCACCTTAGAGAAAAAGAGCTGCCGCACAGTGACCTTCATCTTTACAAATGATACGTCTTATACTGCTGTTTCATTCAAGCAATTTGGTAGGACGGAGATAACCTTAGGGACTTCTGGGCCAGGCCAGTATTGTTGGTGGCACTGTACAGGTGGAGAAGTCAAGGCACGGAGGGAGGACATGAGCTGCCCGAAGTTTTGCAGGTGGTCAGCAGGAGAGCCAGGAATAGAGCCCAGGAGGCAACTCGGTCCCAGGGGGAAGATGTGGGCAAGGTTAACATGGCAAATAAAAAATGATCTCTCTGAAATAAATGTGACCCATAAAATACATAAACATTGACTAGCCATAAAGAGCATTTACTATTTACAGCATCAGAGCACAAGGATATTTGCCAGCCGTTTGCAGCTTAAAGGATAAACAGCAGTTCTTTTGATCCTGAGTTGTCGACAGGGTTCTATTTAAAGCCATTCGTTTCTTCCCAGTCTTTCACCCTTTACCTCATTTGTTTTATGCTTTGCACTGATCCCACTGCTCTAAATATCACTTTTGCAATACAGTGGCGGTGCAGTAAATGTCCTTTCTGGTAATGAAGCAGGCTGGGAGGGACTCCTCCACTCCCTGTAACAAACTGAAATAGAAACACCATGGGGATAAATTGGAGCTTTGACGGAATGGCGGCTTTTGTCACCATTTCTCTGAGTATTTGGAAAATGGAGGCTGTGAATTCAGCTCAGAAACACTCACCTGGCAATATCAAAGGAAGCCTGAAAAAGACAAAAAAATTACTGAGCATTTTGCTAAACCTTGGAGTTTTCTGGTGGCTGGAGGGCAAGAAAACTATGTTTACTACAGCTGACAGGTTTGTTTAGAATGAAATAAAAATCAACAGTAAACTGCTCAGGATTTGGCTGCTTGTCCCTTCCCAACCCTCTTCTCACTCTGCTGCCTCAACTAGAGCGACTTAGCCACATCTCCAGATCCCTTCTAAGAACTATTTATGGTCCAGGGCTACAAACACTGTGCTTTTTTTTTTTAAAAAGAAGAATCTAATATTTTAAATGCCTTCTGCATTGGAAAATTTGGAAAGGTCTTGAGATTTCTGAAGTGAAACCTTATGAGGTTTAACAAGGCCAAGTGCAAGGTCCTGCACCTGGGTCGGGGCAACCCCCGGTCTCAACACAGGCTGGGGGATGAAGGGACTGAGAGCAGCCCTGCTGAGAAGGACTTGGGGGTACAGGTGGATGAAAAGCTGGACATGAGCCAGCAATGTGCGCTCGCAGCCCAGAAGGCCAATCGTATCCTGGGCTGCATCAGAAGCAGCGTGGCCAGCAGGTCGAGGGAGGTGATTCTGCCCCTCTACTCTGCTCTGGGGAGACCCCTCCTCGAGTACTGTGTCCAGCTCTGGAGCCCTCAGCATAAGAAAGACACAGACCTGTTGGAGCGGGTCCAGAAGAGGGCCACACACCTCTCCTATGAGGAAAGGCTGAGAGAGTTGGGGTTGTTCAGCCTAGAGAAGAGAAGGCTTCGGGGAGACCTTCTTGCAGCCTGTCAGTACTTACAGGGGGCTTATAAAAAAGATGGGGGCAGACTTTTTAGCAGGGCCTGTTGTGACAGGACACGGGGGAATGGCTTTAAACTAAAGGGGGGTAGATTTAGACTAGATATAAGGAAGAAATTTTTTACGCTGGGAGTGGTGAAGCACTGGCACAGGTTGCCCAGAGAGGTGGTGGGTGCCCATCCCTGGAAACATTCCAGGTCAGGTTGGACGGGGCTCTGAGCAACCTGATCTGGTGGAAGATGTCCCTGCCCATGGCAGGGGGGTTGGACTAGATGGCCTTTAGAGGTCCCTTCCAACCCAAACTATTCTATGATTCTATGATTCTAAGTTTGATTTCCTTTTTTCCAACAGAAAACCTTCACATTCTTCTGGGTCATTTATGTGGAAGGACCTTAGGGACCGATTCATTCTGATTTTATCATTTTGGTTTGTTGCAGTGTGAAATTTATACTAAGATATTAAATGTAATAATGGTATGTTTATTGGAAATATGTAAATATAAAACTAAAATACAGTTTTAAAATAAAACTTGAGCAAAACAAATTGGAAAAGTAAAATGCCAAATCAAAACAAAGCATGTCTGCACCGTTGAAACTAAAATGTCATTTTTCTTGGCTTTTCCCATCTGATCTACATTCCTGTGAAATGTTACACATAAAGTGATAGAGAAAGAATCTACATTTATATAGTTTATGCCATCAGACTTCCTTGTTTTATGACAAATGAGAAGTTAGCACCTCTCCCAGCTGTAATACTGCCCATATTAGTATGTGCTTGCTTTTTAGTACTTTTAGTACTTGTTCTTAAATTGGGCTTTGCTCTTTCCTGGCCCATCCTAAGGCTGGCAGATTTGACAATCCAAAGAATGAAGGTAATCCAGCAGAGTGGTGTTTTAGCATCGGGATTTACAAACCAGGAAAATGTTGTTAGAAAAACAAGGGAGGATCCGAAGGAGAATGCAGCACAGTGAGCAAACCATGAATAAATTTGGGGCATCACACAGAGCTTTCAGGCAAGAGCCACCAAGGGAAAACCTCTCTCTTGCCTGGGTGCAGAGACGATGCTTCCCCGATTGATCATGTTGGGGAGGACAAGCTGCATCTCCTGACTTCACGCTGGAGTCTTCTGCTGGACCTGACTGCCTTTGGATAGCCATTTATTTTAAGTCAGTCTCATCCACCTGCAGGCAGAAGCCTTGGCTGTAGTTAGGCTGTGTCGGTTGTTAGGGCAGTGCAAAGGCTCTCCAGTCCTGCTAAGCACTTACAATATTATCATTTTCCAGCTGAAGTCTCCCAGCAGTTTAAGCACTCTGATGGTGAGCTTCATGCTGCCATGTCATTAAACGTGTTTCATCTGTGCTGTGACATCCAGACGCTGCAGACAAGCTTAGTGCAGCCAAGCTCATCCATCTGAGATGGCCAACAATGGGCATCAGCAACCATGGTCTCACACCAGTGATGACAAGATGGCCCCAGCAGCTCCAGCTCCTCTGCCCACCCACTGGTGGGAGCAGGGAGGCTGCAGCCATTGGCAAAGTGCTTTTACCCATAGTGCTGGTGGAGCAGAGCAGATGATCCCATCATGTATTGGAGAGTTCTCCAAAAAATTATATTTGTCACCTCCATCCTGAGAATAGTCCCGATGGTCATAATCTGAGCAGAGATGTGGAGAGCAAGGGACCAGGGTGGAAACCCAGGTCAGAAAAACCCATATGGGTGCCGGCGTTGTCTTTCATTATCACCTTCTTTGCCTTGATAGAAAGCATCTACATGCCTTTTCGCCTCCATCGGCACTCAGATAATACTACAATGGGACCGTTGTTTGGGGGAAAAACTCCCTGGCTATGCACAACAATTTCCCATCAGTCTGAAGCAT
>NW_008824591.1:1552867-1571397 GCF_000699105.1 Pygoscelis adeliae
AGCAGGAGCAAGGTGGGACCAGGATCTTCTGCTGACCATCCAGCAGCGGAAGGAAAGAGGGGATCTGGTATTTAAAACAAACATTTTTTTCGTAAGGAGACATGGACATGAATGTGTTGGAGGGAGAGGCAGACCTTCCCTGTGCCAGGACACATGAAGCCTACAATAGCGGCTCTGCAGAATGACAGGGCCGCTCTGGGGCCAGCATGAGCCGTTAATGGCTTGTCTGTTTACGTTGCAAGCAGGCTCGGGAAGAGTTTTAAATGCATATTTTCCTCTTGAAATGTTGAATCCAGTATTTTCATTTTCGGAGGCCTGGGGAAAAATTATGTTTTATATTTTTAAAATAAACACTGCTTTTACAGAGGTATAAATGCAGATCTATAGTATCCAGCACACCTTTGCCTCTCGCCTTATTTTCAAAGCTTTAATGTCGCTTGTGTGCCACAACCTCTGCTAGTGAAAATATTCACCTGAAATGTATTTATCTTTCTTTGCTAATTAACAGCAAAATGACACAGAGAAACTTTATATTTTCCTCAGCAAGAACAGCCATAGAGACTTCATTTATGGAGGGCTCTGAATGATCCCTATTCATGGCAAGCAAGTACTGTCTGCACCAATAGATCCTTGTATGCATGGCAGAGCAACAGGAGAAACCCCATCGTAGACAGGGCTGGAGGTAAAATCTCACGGATTTTATGCTTTTATTTCACTTTTTTCCTTAGTAGTCGTAAATGTATGGGTGTAGCTCTTCTATATATTTGGGGAGCAAACGTACCTGTGCGCATATAAGCACACAAGGATATGAGTGAATGGTATTTATACGTATTACCACTCATCTAAATCCATGCATATCCAAACACATCCATGAAAACCATGGATGGAGGAGAGTGTCTGCATGTTTGTGCACACATACATATTTATATACATAAATACATACATGCAATCACGTTTATATGCATGTATGGTCATGTGTATATATTTATGCATCCATTCGCGGGCACAAGCATTTATACATGAAGTTTTTACACCGGGTTCTTTGTGCATGCACATGTATACGTGAAGGTCTGCATGTGTTTTCTATACTACTCCATGATCGTAATCTGCAATTTTCACATCCTGCATGGTAGCCCTTTTAACCCCAGGGGCTCTGAAATAACAAGCAAATAAAATAAGATGCCACCAAGCTTGGAAAAGGGCCTCAATGACAGAAAGAGGTGAAATGGGAGCAAAAAAATGTTCATCTGGAACATTTGCTCCTTCTGGTTAAAAATTTCCAGCTAGGTCCAGAGATGGTGGAAAGCCTGTGATTGATGATGTGTACCTGGGAAGATAGCAGTGGGACAAATCCATGCTGATTTTGCATGAGAACATAGCCATCTTTTAATATTCTAATTAACACTTTTAATGTTGAAAGATTTAAGAATAGCCTGGCAACTTCACTAAGGACAGGTCCTTTTTTTCCTAATCAAAGAGCCTTTCTCCACAGGAGCTCTCGGTCTCTGCTGAAGCACTTTTGGAGTAAAGAGTGACTCTGGATAAGGGAAGAGAAACTGGACTTTGAATTAAAGGTAGTTTGCCATGGCAGTGCACTAACACAATGCAGATTAAATGGATGAGTGCTCCAAGGGTGTGCGGCTGGAAAGGTGAGCAAAGACTAATCCATCAGAGGAGAAGGGCTTTAATCAACTGACAATAGTGTAACGCAGTAGTTAAAAAAAAGAAAATAGAGGCACTGCTTTGTGATGAACCCATCATTAAATTCATCTTACTCTAGTACCAAATCTCCCTGCTGCTCTTCCATAAAGAAAACATTGGATTTCTGCTCACTTGCAGCATCATCAGTCTTATTTGTTGATTTAGATTATTGGCTTTTTGTGGCAGGAGCTGTATCTCCCTCATGTGTACAGACCTGAATGCTACGCTGTAAAAAATAAATCAAACTTCTAATCTGTCTGTCTATCCTGAGTTTCTTGTCTATTTATCTAGTTTAGGCTACTGAGTTCTTTCTTTCCCTCCCTGCTCTCCTGCACAGGGGGCACAGCCTCATAGAGAAGTAACTGTTTCCTGCAGGAAGAAATTTGTTCTGCATCCTACACTTTTGCCTGTGCCTCCCCAAGCCTTGCTCTCCTCTTCCTCTCCCCTCCTCCTGCAACCAAGCATTCGCCCGCAAATTAAGCCAAGGAAGCGAAGCCCCCTGATCCCACAAGCTGGTTTCCAGCCCTGTGCTTGGCAAACTCAGGGACTGAGAGATGATTTGTGTGACCCTATTCCCGTTCCCCCCCTCCCACGACCGCCCCCTCCCTGGGCTTTGCTGCAGGAAGGACACAAGCCTGACACACCGCAGACCGTTTGCTTACTGTGGCAAAGCCCAGGATTTGCAGACGGGAGCTGGTGATTGACAGGTTAACCCCAGTTCCCCAGGGCTGGTTTCACTGGTCCCACTGTTACGGTCCCAGATTCCCCACATACCATGCCGTTGCAGGTCTCTTTATAGCTTCCCATCCCCTTCGCTGAGCAATGAAGCCATTGTGGAGGGGCTGAGGGCCGGCAGGGCTGGACATGCTCCCCCTCCCCACCTTCGTGCAATATTTTCTCCTAGTCCTTCTTGCTTGTCCCTCTCCCCTCGGTACCCCCCCCCCCCCCCCCCCCTCCACACGCTCCGGGGGGCTGGCCCCATGCCTCCCCGAGGAAGGGCAGGTTAATATCTCTGGGCCAAGGCTCTTGCTTGCCACTCTGCATTCAGCCTCCGGCTCCTCCACAGCCATGGACAGGATTTTCTCTGCCTTGCTGCTCTCTTTGCTGCTTCTCCTCCAGAGCTATGGAGTTTGCGGGGCACCTCCGCAGCCGAGAGGTAAGTGGGGAGCTCAGCAGCGGGATACATGGTGTCAGTCCTCTACCTCATTGCCATCAGCCTGCTTCAGGACTGGGAAGGAGATGAAGGAAAAAGAAATACCCAACGTCAGTCAGGGGAACAAAGGAGCTTTCTCAAATATTTTCCCAAGGCAGCAAAACCTGGAGATGTGTTTGCTTCTGCCTGTTGCATTGCTTTAAAGAAATAGTAGGAGGTCTGTACAGAGGCACAGCAAAGGTAGCATCAAGTCAGCCCTAGCCCCCCAGCGTAACATCAGCCTCGGGGACCACTGCTTTTGGTTGAAGGAGGCCCAGGCAGGAGAAGGGCTCTCCTCTACCTTCTCCTCTCCACAGCTCTGCAGAGGGATGGTTTTGCTGGGAGCTCAAGGAGGAGCTGGCCAGACACCTCGAGCTCTGGTTAACCTCATCGAGCAGGAAGGTCTGAGTCAGGTTGCTGAGGATGGGCCTTTCCTAGGTTTTACTTCATCCTTTCTTGAGCAAAATCCTGCTCTGTTTGTCTTTCCAAGTGGGGTGTAGAGCAGCCAGATGGGCGATGAGTTGCCTGCTCTTTGAGGTTGCGTGCTCTCTAACTCCTAGTCTGCAATTAGTGTCAGCAAGCACCTGGTAGCGAGGCAGCATCTCTCCTCTGCCAGGGGCAGAATGCTGCTGGGGGCTCCAGCCAACGTGGAGAACTCACCGCAGGAGAGGTGGCCAAGGCAAAAATTACTGCTGGGTTTTAAAAATGCTTGAATGATCTTATGATGATGCATAATGCATAGACCTGGGCAGATTGACAGTTGTAAAATAGTCATGACAATGACTGCAGTCTTAGCTGTTGCTTATGAAGGGGAGTTTTCTGATATACTGACCAGTTTCTCCTTAGTAATTTGGAAAGGGAGAGTTATCTTTGCTGCAGAACCGCTAAGCGCTATTGAGGTCAGGAAACTAAACAGACCAGTCATTCAACTCAGCCCTACCGTGAGCAATCGCTATTTCTAAAATAAATACCTTTTAATTCTGAGTTACTAGGCAGGTTTCCTGTTCTTTTAATGAATATAGCAAAGATGGTCTAAGAGATATTTTCTGCTAAATCAGTGCATGAAGTTCAGCTATTCCTGAATAACTTCAAGTGTGGACACTTTTTAAAATAGAGGAGGATTTTATTTCTGGTTAAATTCAACTTTAAAATAAACTACGCTGAGTCAAGATGCCACTCAGAGCAAGCGTGCCTGACTGTCACCTCCTAGAGATAACCAAGACCTGTCCTGCAGACCCTGACATGTGCACAGTGGCTGTGACCAGACAGGCTGAAATCCCAAAGCTCCCATCTGATATCTCCTCTTTTCTCTTCATTTCCCTGAAATATTCTTCACTCTCATAAAAAGAGGTTAAAAATGTTATTTAGGGCAAAATCACAGAGCTTCCATGCATACTTCAAAACTTCTATTGGATCCAACTGTTCCTAGGGAAAAAAAAAAGAACTTTTCTTCCTTGGTTTGTCACTAAAACCAGAGGTGATTCATTAGCTACAGTGGCAAAGGGGAATCTGCGCTTTATTTCTGGAGGAACTGATTGCAAGAATTTGAGCCTTTCTCTATACCTTCATTTCTCACCTGTAAAATGGGCATAACCAACCCCTGGTAAAGGGATTTGCAATACTGTAGATGGACTGCCAACTGAGTTTTTCCTTCCTCTGCAATGAATTATGGTGGTAAAGCGAAAGCCACCCACATGGGAAAAGGTTATATTGCATTTTAGTGGAAACTAGAGCATCTGACAAAGTAACCACTGCCTGCTCCCCTTCTACACACAGTATCTTTCAGAGAGACCTTTCTGGGAGCCAGAAGCAAATTCAGCATTAGTGTCTCTCAGGAAACTAACCTGATTATATTCTTTATGGATATATCACAGGGTATTTATTTTCATCTGCCTGAAAGACTGAAAACTCCATTAGATTTCACACTGAGGACTAGCTATAATATTTATGTCATAATTTGGAACAAATTTGTTGGCCCAAAAGCTCACATTTAAAAATCTGCCCGCAGAAATCTCCTTTATGATATAACCTATATCGTCCCTCTCCACGGAAATAAAATATTAACAGAGCACTTGATGCCCCTACAGAGACAGGCTAAATGATAGAAAAAAATTAAAAGAACAGAATGCTACAGATCTGGTGGGGAAAATGGGACGATTCATTTAGAATATCATAAAAAATATCAATCCTTTTTATGTTTTGCCACAGCTGAAAATTAGGATGGAAAACAGCATGCAAATGAGAAATTTAAAAAAAAATCACTCAGCTCTTTGCATTGCTAATGCTTCCTGTTTATACCATTTACTTTTTACAGTGGATATTCATGTCTTACTATGGGGTTGTAGAGATTAACTATCAATTATGTGGTTCTACACCTCTTTATTTTATTCTCCCTCACCAGTTCACAGAAATAAAACAGCGCTGGTCTTTGCTGTGTTACAGTATGTCATTATTAGTGCCACTAGCTGAAAGACACGAGACTGGTTCATGCTATGTTGGTTAGTTAATCTGTGTGTCTTGATTCGCAACCGAATCTGAACTGCTGAGCTTCATGCCTGCTTCTGGTCATGCATGACAAAGATAAAAGCTCATTAATTAATATCCATGTGGATTGCTTATCCATGTCCGAAATGTGGTAACTCCTTTTGAGACTTTGTTTGATGCAGAAGCGCATGCACAGGCTTCAGTTCACAGCTTTATTCCTCCCTCCATGCTGACATAAGCGAATTAAGTTTCATGTAGACATTAGCAATGGCCTGGGGTTACAAGTGGGTAACCTGCTCCCACAAGCGCAGCGCTGGTATCTCATCAGCTCGCTCCTTCAGAAGTACATGTTATCAACCAGTAACTGTGCTTTTCTTACAGACACTTTCCTATGAAAGGAAAAAGAACATTTAGAACTATTAGGTTAAAGTGGTCTCACTGGGCCTCTCTGAGACAGGCAGAGAAAGGATTGAAGCTTGCAGGTCCTCTAGCCTCAGCTGCTGCTCTAAGAAAACCATCCTCTCCCTCCTAGTATATTTTTCTCTTCTTCTTCTTTTATTTTTCTCCTCCCTCCTTATCTTTTCCAGGTACCCTGTGTAGAACCAAACCCACCGATTTGGTGTTCGTCATCGACAGCTCTCGAAGCGTGCGCCCACACGAGTTTGAGAAAGTCAAAGTCTTCATGTCCCGGGTGATTGAAGGGCTGGATGTGGGCCCCAACTCCACCCGGGTGGGTGTGATCAATTATGCCAGTGCCGTCAAGAACGAGTTCTCCCTCAAGACCTACCAAAACAAAGCAGGGCTCCTGCAAGCAGTGCAGAGGATAGAGCCGCTCTCCACTGGGACTATGACTGGCCTGGCTATCCAGTTTGCCATTAGCCGGGCTTTTAGTGACTCAGAAGGGGCCAGGGTGAGGTCTCCCAATTTCAATAAGGTAAGCAAATTTTCTGTTTCTTGGACACTCCTTCTTTCATGTGGCTCATCATGGAGTGATTGGAAAAATCAGAAAAGGAGGAAAGGTGACTTTCTCTGTGCTTTGAGTCTGTGGGGACAAGTGGGGGTTAATTGTCAAAGGTGACAAACCCTTGGGAGGTGGAAACCTCCCAACCCTTCTTGAAAACAAAGCTCAACTTTCTTTTGGGCAGAGCTGGCCAAAAGTGGTCACGGTAAATTTAATCCAGCTTCACTATCTCTCGTCTCTGCCTCGAGTGTCTGTCCTTTGGGACGTGGCTCCCTGCTTCCAATGTTCCTGCGACACCATACCACCATGAGATGATGATCTCAGCCAGGTTTGCTAGGTGTGAACAATGATCCTCTTCCCCAAAATATTGTAATAAAGATGCTTCAGAATCCACCATAGTAAAAAGTGAGGCAACCTTCTGAAAGTTTCCTTTGAAATGGCCCCTTTCAGCTGCAGATATAAAGCAAAGTGCTGTTTTGGTGTCCTCCACTGCTCTTCCAGTTTTTCAGAGGCTGGCTGATGGCTATGTTTTCCATTCTGGGTATTCTCTTCAGGTATACAGACTTTACTGACCATTTAGCATTAAGGCTGTGGTATAAGGTCAGCTTAATTCCACACGTGGTTGCAATGGGCATCGTTGCTACTGACCCATATTCCCTGTCCAGGAAGCTCAGTCTTTAAAAAATTATTCCCCAGATACCTCATTCATTCTCTCTGGATTTGGCCGTGAATGAAAGCAAACCTCAGCCCAGTGACCGTCATCAGGAAAACTCTCTTCTGAGCATGTAGAGAATGTATATTCTTGACAATCGTGAACACACTTCCTAGGCCCTTGTGTCCCCTGACAGCTCCACTGGCTTTCTGCTATGAGACTGGACCAGAAAAATAAGCAAAGGCATTGCAAGCAGCTAGAGCTTTCCACCAGCTGGACGAAAGCCCAGTTGTTGAAGTGAGGAAGCCTGGAATTTTTCTCCTGATTACATTATTTTTGGAACATCAGTCACTTTCCATTTCTCTCACTGCTAGTAATGCTCTAGGGAAGGCAGAGCAGAACATGGAAAAGATTTCCAGGGATGGCAAGTCAAAAATAATACTGAAAAGTGAAAAATAGGCACTGGTAAAGTTCTGCAACCTAAAGGCTCTGCTTGTCTGGAATTCAAAAGATACCTCTAAAAATGAGGCTGTCACCTACAAGGATGATCTAAATACCTTGTGTACCTCCTCACCATGTTGAACTATAAGCAACTTGTAAATATGAATGAATTCATCCTCATATGGTCTTTTATTGCGGGATTCACAGCAGGGAAAATTCTATGTATCCTTAGCCTAAATCTAGTTTGACACAATAGGAAGAAAACCAAGGGTAATAACAAGAGAAAAATTACACTCCAAGAAACTTTCACAAAGTCTCATTGGCAATCAGCTCCAGAGAGAGAAGCTCATTTGATGAGCCATCATGGACACATCATTACTCAAGCTTAGGAGTCACCTGGTGCAAAATATAATAGCCCAGTTCTCGCAGGGGAACTCCAAGACCTAACTGCAATGTTTTTTATTCAAAAGGAGTAACATTGGTTTGTTTGTCAAATTCTTTGAGGTTCACTGAAAGAAATCATTGCAAAATTGCAAGGCATTATTAATATTATATTGTTGGGGTTTTTTTAGTAAAGAGCTTTAAAATCCTTTAGGTGCAAGACTAATTGTTCTCATTATTTTCACTGAACTACTTCAAAGAGATTAAGTGTGGATTCAGCCTTTAGCTCAAATCTGCTATTTTCTGGAGGTTTAAGCAACTGCCTGTTGCTGCCAAGGTGTGTTTTGCTTTTCCCTGCTTTCCCAGCAGCAGTAAGTCTGCCGCAGGGTGGCAGGAGAGGCAGCAGCGAGCCATGCTGCCCGCTCCCACCACTCTCAAAAGGCTTTGGAAAGGACTCATTTCTCGGAGAGCTCAGGGCTGCCCAGTTTCTCCACGGATGACTTCATTGAAGAGCTGTTTCAGATATTGCATGGGAAAGAGATGTTTCCTCCAGTGAAACCGCTCCAGGGGAGCTGGCGGGAAGGTGACAGGTCTCCAGCAGAGCCCTTCTGCCATCTCAGCCTGGACAGAGCACCCTATGGTGGAAAAACATGAGCGGAGTGGGAGGTGCAGGTCTCCTCTAAGCAGGATCATCCATAGCCACACACAAACAGTGCCTTTCTGTCCAGAAGAAAAAAAGTAAGGGGAAATGCTTGTTTTTGTTGGGTATTTTTTAGCACAAAACCAGACAGCTGAACTGAAACAAAAAAAAAAAGAATTGTCTGGATGATAATATCTATTTCTGCTTTTCATAAATTTTTATTCTGATTGAAGTGCAAAAATTGTTTAATAAGAAAGAAAACACAAAAAAATCCCAATAGTTTGAATGCCAGACCACAGAAACATTTCAGTGAGTACTGGTAGGCAAAAAAAGACATTTACTTCTCACTACTTCCAATACAACCTTGCAAAAAAGCTTATTTCTCATCTCACTCCATTAATTGTTGTTCCAATGTCCAGAATTGCCAGAAGCTCCAAGCAGGAGAGAGGTTCAGATGTGCTTGTCCTGCCTCCTACAGTGTCAGCAGTAGCTGCCCACTGTGCAACAGTAAATGTGGTAGCGATGCAGGAGGGGGTGGATGCTGCTCCTTCCATTGGAGGTGGTCAGCTCTTGCTAGAGGTATGATTATAGCATTTGCTTCTGAGATGTGTCTCGTGATCAGACTTCCATTCAAAGCTGTTGAGCACCTTTAGAGATGGATAAGGGTGCATGAAGGGCACCAGTCAGCGCACAAAGTTCTCTTTCCAAAACCTGGGAGTTGTTGCATGGCTGCACATCAGAAGAAATCACAGGCAGTTGCTAATTTGCCATTAAGTGGCCTTCGGGACCTGACAACTCAAGGTAGCTCTTCCCCAGGCTCTATCCCTTCTACAGTCCTCAGTCCAGGAGATTTACTTGTCTGACTAATATTCAAGGCACCAAGGTGGCTGAAGCTGTTCTCTTCTCAACATTTGTCCTGTGAGCAAAGGAGGGCAGCAGAGGAACAGCAAAGGGAGTTAAGACTGTTCCATGTATCTGCCATCTTCCACACAAGGAGCTCAGTACTGGAAGAATAATACCAGTGCCCTCCATGGCACCAGTGATCCCACACTGAGCACAACCCTGACACAGCTCCAGCAACACCCACAGAGCCCTCAGATCTCTGAGTTGGGCAGACATCCTCACCCAATAGATGGAGGAAATCAAGAAACAGGAAACCTATGGCCAGTCGTTGCACCTAGAATGGTACCCGGGTTATGAATGAAGGATCCTAAAGGAGGGGTTTGATTTCCAGTCTTCTTGTGTGAAGGCAGCTCCCATTGATTTCACTGGTTTTCTTATTGTTTACCTTTCAAATGGAGCAAATAATAGGATCTTTTTAGATCCACTTTCCTCTAGGACTGCTACCCAATCCATTCATGACCCTCAGACATCTTACCATATTTCATGATTTTCTCCTGTCTTTATCTAACTGCCCAATATCTATTTTAAGACAAGGTGACCATGTTTAGGTCAGGACTGGGACACAGTCCTGATTTATACAATACTATTATAACACTTTCAGTATTGGTCTCTATTTTTTTCCTTAATACAGCCTGACACCTTACATGCAGCACTGACCATTACTGTAGATTGAAGAGACATTTTCACTGAGCTGTCTATGAAAATGCCTGGATCTTTATCTAACGAATCTCTTCCACACCATTTAAGTAACCCCTTTCCGTGTGCACTATTTTCCTGCTCTTGTCTACTCTGCAGCTGGGCTGCCAGAAAACTCACTCAACATGGTCTTGCAATCCTTGCAGTTTCCTGTCATCTCAATACACATAAGAGCTGCTAATACACCAAACAAGCCTTTAGTTTAAATATCTGAGCACTTCAAAAAAGATCAAATTTATTTAGTGGCAATAGCATGGCTAAAGCATCAATATTTCTGTGGACAGTGGTACAAAGAACTCTAAAGTTGCTTTGTCTCCCTGAAACCTTAATTCCTGGACATCTAAAAGAGCAGAACAATAGTAGTGTCTTTTTAATGATTTATCCTAGGCATTAAAAAAGAAAAAAATAAATCACTACAGGCTTTTACCTCTTTCCTTCCTCTTTGGATCTGGTCAAAGAGACAGAATCACAGAAAGGTTGAGGTTGGAAGGGACCTCTGGAGGTCATATTGACCAACCCCTCCCTTCTCAAGTAGGGCCACCTAAAGCTGGTTGCCCAGGACCATGTCCAGATGGCTTTTGAATACCTCCAAGGTGGGAGACTCTACAACCATTTGCATTCCTTGGTTTCCTGGTTATTTTTCTATTTTTTTCCACGATGCCTTGAAGTCCAGCAAACTTTTCCCTTCTGTGACCCTCATGCTGCTCAGGGTGACCCCGTCATCTGCTGGGAGGATGAACAGGTCACATGGTAATTTAGGGACGTGAAGGTTCCAGAAGCATTGGATACGGTCCTTGCTCCTTCCCACAGCAGCAATCCAGCAAGACCTTGTGAAAATCTGTGCTATGATTGTCTACAATGTGGGACACTGGTCAAAGCATCACAAGATCATTCAGTCTTGCTGCGCTCCGTGCAGCAAATGTCACCCCAGGACAGAGAAAAGCACTATTTGTTTCTGTAGGAGCTCAGAGTAAAGTCTGTTTATACCTTTATCAAAAACTACAGGGGTGCCCAATTACTGTTATCTTTCTTTAGGAGAAACAACAAATAGATTGTCAAATTGCTGAGAAAATCACGGGCTTATTCAACTTTCTGCCCGATTCCCCTTTCAGTGCTGTTACAACATTCATGTTATACACTGCATAATGAGACATCGCTACCTTATTAGCTGCTGGATTGCCTACACATGCCCGTGAATACTCTGCTGTCTTAGTTAACCAAGAATACATTGTCTCATGAGAACATGGGGGGTTTCTATATGACAGAAGTAACGCAAGAAGGATCCAGAAAGTTAAGAATTCACAGGAAAAAGAAATATGGTGGTTAAAATGAGTAAAAGTTTTGACCTTGAAAAGCAAAAGTTTCTGAGTTTCCTTAGGGCAAAACTGGAGATCCTGTTCAGCTATTTGAGACAGCAAAAGCATTCACCCTTTCTTAATTCTTCTCACATGGCTACCCGCTGAGTGCAGCACAAGCCCTACGCTGCAGAGCAGTCAGCCTCCACAGGATGCAGTGGTTGCTCCTTTCCTCCAACTTGTCTCTTGCTCTTTACCAAACAAGGCACATAGCAGGACTCTCAGCTTTTTAAACGAGACAAGGTCATAACACAGAGAATTACAGAGATCCTGTGACTGCAAATAATTTGGAGGTAAGTTTAAAGCAAAAGGATCGTTTTTTTCACGCTGGAACTCATTGCCTCAAGCTGGCAGGGAGGGCAAAGGTCTAGAGGGGGAATCCTAAGAAAAATCACAATTTCCTAATTATCAAGATAACTATGTATGATAGCAAGATCACTTTATACTTGTTCTATTTCTTACACTCTTCCTGTGTGCACCTGGTCCTGGCCACAGTCACAGACAGGTTCCCTGGCTGGTTGGTGCTTGGTCTGACTACTGTTATGTTCATTTTAGCCATGGGTTCACTGATTAATTCCTGATGCCTGATCCAGACTCCTTGTACCCAGAAGTTTTGTTTTCTTCAACAGCAGGTCAGAAAGCAACATGAATTTTGAGTGCTCTATAGTAATTTTCACACAGATATATTATGAAGATCTTTCCCATCAGATCCAGACGTGGATGCTGCTACCAGACACCTCCTGGGTCGTATCTGGGGCTCAGGCCTATGTGAAGATGCCACCCTGGATGTGAAGAATCAAAGGAACTGATTAAACTTGGAGAATCACTTTATTTAGACAGAGAAATGCCAGGAGAACATGCAACACCTCCATCCTGTGACAAACACTGAGAGAAAGATATGCAGCTGCTGACAGAAACCTGTTCATAGGGTGGTGTTGTTCGCAGAAGCTACTTGATAATACATCTTGTTTCCTGACAGGTTGGCTTTTGATAAGCTCTAATTGGCAGCCCCCATGTCAGAGCTGCTGCGTGTATGCAGAAACCAGAGCTGCTTAGCCGGCTGCTGAGCGGCTGAGTCGAGGGCTCTCTCTCCTGGCAGAAAGCACGATTGCATGGCTGGCTCTGCTCCTTGGCTTGGCTGCTGGTCCAGAAACAACCCGAGTGCTCCTTTTGGTCCATCTTTGATTTTCATATTCATTCCCCTTTCCAACACGCACTGACATCTGCCACGGGTGACACTTTTCCTTATTTTGGCCACAAGCAGAAGAGAAATACTTGAATTTATTTATTTATTTTCCCTTGGAAGCAGCCAGTTACAGAATTGTGATGCTACTAGGAATTTTTAATTTTGTAGCCCTTAGGAAGTGCAGATAAACACCTGAACTTACAGACCTGTGTCAGATTCAAAAGCTCTACATTTTTCCTGGTTCACCCGTATTTTGTATAGAAGGAAAGCTCTGAACAGGGCAGCAGATTAGTATTGCAGTATTACTCTGGGGCAGATGACTTGCAGCATTCAGCCATCCCTCGGCTGAAGGGTGGGCAGAGGGGGAAGGAACCACTTCATCTGCATGGCCAAGGCCCCTTGGGCGCATGGGGCAGGGAACCCCACTCCTGACCTTACCCAAGATGAATTTTCTCCCACCTGAGGATGTAAAACAGCCATCACACTGTCATAACTGAGCAGCTGGTGGGTCTGATTTTATCTTCAGAAAAATGGAGAGCATATATGGCATGGAGGAGAATAGCAAATACTGCCTTAATGACCAGATGATAGCTCATTCAAACTCACTGTTGCTGCCAGATAGGTTTTTTTTTTTGCCCTTTTTGTTTGATGTTTCTTTACTTTCTATATTACTGAGGGTATCTGCCTGTGATGTGGAGGTTTTTTCTGCTTAGCAGCTCACCTGCTCCTGCTGATTATATTTCTCCATACTGCATCATATCCCAATCATTTGCTTTGGCGTTGACAGTGGTGTCACAATAAAATAGTTGTAAGGAAAAGTGGCAGGAGCAGATGAATCAGCAAAGAACAAAAATGAAGGTTTTGTGAAAATGTCACTTGTCAGAAGAAAAATAAAGAGGAAAACAGACAATCTAGCAACAGGAGCAGGACTCTTGGAGGTTTTTGACTGGTTCAGGGCTCCATCTAATCCAGGGTGAAATCCAGTTCCCACTTAAACCAGCTGTCAATTTAATGCTGATGTTAGGAGAGGTTTCACCTCTGCTATTTATTGTGGAACAAGGAATCAGAAATCATGGCAGGCACTGACACACTTTGTGACCTTAGGCAGATCTCTTCCCCTCCCTCTGCTTCAGCTTTTCCATCTATAAATTGGGGAAAAGTCTTCATCTCATGATGTTTTCTTTACATTTCCTGAGATTCTTTAAAGTTCCATACTGAGTCAGAGTTGTCCTTAGTGTCAGCTGGGGGTTCATGAAGATTGAGTTTGGCTTGAGCATTAGTTTGCATATGAAGAACATAACCTTTACTTTGGTTTCCTTAGGGGCGAGATGTACCAGTTGTCCCTTAATTAATCAGTCAGGTCCGTGACAGTTTAACCTTTCCAGTGCAGAAAGAAACAAACCCTACATAAAAAGAATGGCTTGTGTGATCTCAGGGAGAATGGGAAGAGGGGGAGGAGGGGGTGGCATTTCCTTTTTCTTTAATTTTAGAAATGTGAGACCTTCTTTACTAACCCAGCCTGTTCCACAAGCAATAGTGATATTAACGCCCATTCAAACATACTCCTTGCCTCTGCCCTCCTCTGCATAGGTGGCAATTGTTGTGACTGACGGACGTCCCCAGGATGGAGTGCAGGATGTGTCAGCAAGGGCCAGAGCAGCCGGCATTGAGATCTTTGCCATCGGGGTTGGCCGGGTGGACATGCACACACTGCGGCAAATTGCTAGTGAGCCCCTGGATGATCATGTGGACTATGTGGAGAGCTACAGTGTTATAGAGAAGCTGACCCACAAGTTTCAAGAAGCTTTCTGTGGTAAGTCCTTGCCGCAACCCCGGGTTCCTAGCCAAGAGGTACAAGTGGCTGCCAGTAAGCTTTTCACATGGAAGTTGTATGTGCGATCATCCTTCATCCATCTGCTTCCTTGTTCCAAGGACTTGGGTCTGCAGGAGCACGAAGCAATATGGAACAGATGCTCTTTGAAGTTGCCTTTCAAGAATTTCATGTTTTGCTTAGGGAATTTCAGGTTTTAGTTAGAGAAGTCTCCAGACTTCATTGGCATGGAATAGTTTGTAAACATGACCCACGTACTCCTTGAGACATTGAAAAAGAACCCGGAAAACATGGTCTTTATATAGCTAAAATCATTGTCCTTATGTTTAAGCCTATCTGGACAGTTCTGAGAATCTGACTTGTAATTTGCCCCACCAGTATTGCCTTCCAAATTCCCAGTTGAGCAAGGGATGGTTTCACTTCCCTGCTAGAGGTTGAACCACCTTTGCCTGACCATGCTGTTGTTTTTCCAAGCCTTGTGAGGCAGGAAACTCTCCTGGCTGGTGCAGTGTCTAATGCCTTTCTGCATAGCATATAAAAAGAGCCTGACTATCCTACAAGCACATATTCACTCCTACATGAATCGGTGAATGGAGTGAGAAAGCTTTATTACTTTCAAAGGTACCCACAAGACTGTAGGAGGTGGTCTATAAATATCCATTTTATGTCTTAGCAAGAGAGGCCTGGGGGTTTCGCACCTGAAGCACAGACGTGTGGCAACACTTTTTAAAAGGTGCAATACACCACAGTGCCTATGGCAAGGTATTGCAAACACATACACGCAGATGGACCTGTAAAACTCTCCAAGACCAATCTCTTCAAAAGGTGTAAAATTTCATGATTCAACTTTCAGGCTGAAAATGATGGGGGTGAGCAGCTTTTCATCAAGGAAAATTTCTTCCTTTGTAGGAAGGAGGAAAATTTTGAATATAAAGTGAGTCATGTATTATAATCAGGTGTCACTGCACCAGAAGCTCATGAAAGAGGGGAACAAATACTATATGCTAAAGGAGGGATAGAGACAAAATTTGAGAAGGTGGAATCCAGGCCATGAATATTTGTGGGAGTTTGTGTTGGCTGCCCTGGAGTCAGGAGTCAGCCAGAGACAGAGAGGCCTGACAATGTGTTTAGAAGTTCTGGCATTGGTGTCATTCAAAAAGACGAAGAGAAAAAAAGTCCTTTCTGTGCCTTGCTTTTCAAATTTGTAACATGCAGATGACAAAGTTCTCCCCATGGTAAAATCCCTCAGAGATGCATCCGAGGGAAGCACTGTGCTAGGGATTATTATAGCTAACAGAGAATAGCACCATATTAACTGCCAAGTGGGTTGTTATCGTGCTATGCAAGCAGCTGCACAAAACCGTCCTTGGAGATGTACCCAAACACCACCTGCTATTGCAAAGCACGGTTCGTGGGTACTGACAGCAGGAAGAACTGTGCAGCACTGTCCAAGCTGTTTCCCATAATGCTCAACAAACACATGGGAAAAAGGGAGACCCTTGGTGATCCAGCCACTGGTTAGACTAATAAGATCTCTGTAGGCTTCAGAGGACTCAACCAGAGAGCCCAGTGTTACAGCCATCTGCATGGTTAGTAATATTCCTAATTATATGAGCTACATATCTACTGGAAAGGTCTACCAGTGCTGGCACAATGTGCATACATGTGAATTGGGAAGGCCAGAAAAAGTACAAAATACATGCAGAGCAGAACACAAATAACTTGAAATAATGAACAGAAGCCCCTTAACTTTGAAAGACTTTGCGCCACCTCCCATCATTATGATAGAACCAGAAACTCTCAGTTTTCTGCACGGATTTCCCTCATATTTGTAAACGAATTCCTTCACCCAGATCTATTTACTTTTGAGTGTGTTTTCCATCATCATTGCTGTATCTGTGACAGTGCTGTCAGTCACTGGACGCTGCTGGCTCAGACAGCTGCAATGCAGCTTCTGTTTGCTCAGCATCTCAGGAGTCAGATCCAGGTTAAGATCAGCAGGCAGAAACGTTTGTAGAGAGCGAATCTGAAAGCTGCACATGTGAGAGTAGCTCTGAAGGGAATTCCAAGTATGTTTGGACATGAATCCCATCCAGGATAGAAAACTGTATATGGGGCTGAACTCAGTAATCTTAATTGTACTACATAGCTGGAAAAAATGGGTACTGGCCAGTCCAGATGGTAGGCTGGAAACCAAATCTCAACCAGTAGCTTTGGAGAGTGAAGTATGTTGTGATATGCTCAACAGACAGATGGTTTTTGCCCTCAGTATGGAGATTATTTCTAGTCCTGGCTGTGCGTTAGAGTCAGGAGACTTGTGAAAATTTCTCCTTTCCTCTTGTGTCTCAGTCACTATCCAAGAATAATGACCTCTGCTGCCTTGTTTTGCTGCAGACAGGTTTAGTTATCGCTGAGCATATGGGACAAATATCATGCTTTGTGGACGGGCCAAGTAGGCTCTGGGTTGAGAAGCCTTGGCATGGTCTCTGATTTTAATCTGCACCTTTGCTTGCAGTGGTGTCAGACCTGTGTGCCACTGGAGACCATGACTGTGAGCAGATCTGTATCAGCACCCCAGGAGCATACAAGTGTGCTTGCAAAGAGGGTTTCACGCTGAACAACGATGGGAAGACCTGCAGCGGTATGTAATGATTTTCATTTGCACTGAGCCGAGCTGTGATCTGCAGTGGTATGGTGGGGACAGGATTGGGACAGGGCAGATGTGTTCTGTTCAGAAAAGGCAGAAAAGGAAACCATGCACTTATAACCAAGAATTATTTTGAAAACATTAGTTTGAAAACAACTCCCTGTTGTTGAGTTTTGATTGATTAAACCTATTTCATTAGCGATAAAATGACACTAGGGTTATATTTTCCTACATAATTAATTGGGGTCTTAGTTGCTATCTTCTTTTGCCCTCTTTTCATGTTTTGCTTCAGCTTGCAGTGGTGGGTCAGGATCTGCTCTGGATCTCGTTTTCCTGATTGATGGCTCCAAGAGTGTGCGGCCTGAGAACTTTGAGCTGGTGAAGAAATTCATCAACCAAATTGTGGACTCGCTGGAGGTGTCAGACAAACAGGCCCAAGTTGGCCTGGTTCAGTACTCCAGTTCTGTCAGACAGGAGTTTCCACTGGGGCAGTTCAAGAACAAGAAGGACATCAAAGCAGCAGTCAAGAAAATGGCCTACATGATGAAAGGAACGATGACAGGCCAGGCTCTGAAGCACCTCATTGACAGTTCCTTTTCCGTCATCAATGGAGCGAGGCCTGGGGTCCCCAAGGTGGGCATAGTCTTCACTGATGGACGGTCACAAGACTACATCACTGATGCTGCTAAGAAAGCCAAAGACTTAGGTAGGTCTCCTGAATTCTCAGTGGCTTGTTTCTCCCTTGGACCAGGTACTGCATTTGGTATCAACCTACGTATGAGTCTTTCCCTGGAGATGTCTCTTACTTAGGATAGAAACAGATTACTATAAAGTGACTTTGTCAAGATATTGCCTGACTATCCTTGCACGCTCATAAAGAACTTGGAGCAACTCTGGCTGGGGGTCAGACAAATCTTGGTTTGCCAGCAGCTGGTTTTTGTTCCCACAGCCCCTCTGTGTCTTTGACCTAAGTCTGCTGGAGGTCTCTCCACTGGGTAGGGTGGAGTTTCACACATTTGGTATGGGATGCATGTTGGTCTAGCATGCTTCACACAAATGTGAAGGAAATCGCAGGGAGAAGCTGAGGATTTGTCTGATGTTGGTAATGAAAGTCAGGTCAGCACCAGTGGCACTCACAGTGAGGCAAAGACGACCATCAGAGAGCCCCTTGGGGAATAACGGGAGTTGTGGGGCCAAGTGTGGCTTGGCTGTATCAGCCTTAAGGCCTGGAAAAGAAAAAGAAGAAACAAAACAATAAACAAAGCAGAAACACGGATTAAGAGAGTTACTGTGGACTCCCTGTCCAAGTCCCAGACACACCCAGACACACTAATAAGTAACTTTCTTCTGCTTCTACTGGAATATTAAAAGTGCACAGTAGCTACATATTGATATATCTATATGTCTAAACACTGTGAAGTATAAATATCTTGAGATCTGCCCCTTTGCTGACCTGCTGA
>NW_008824591.1:1571410-1575941 GCF_000699105.1 Pygoscelis adeliae
TGACATCTCTATGTTAGATGGATGCAGCCCATGTGAATGCACGCACGTATTACTAAATCCTTCACTTCCTTTGAACTTCGGTCTCGACCACTAGATGGGACTAAGGGCTAGCACATAGTAATAAAGGTCAGGTACGAGCTCATGAAAAGCTGATGTTTACAAAGCAAGTTGACATGTTATGTGGATGTTCAGCTCCTATAAAACAAAAGGTCTTTATAAACAGTATCTATACAATTTATTTCTCTGTGATGATAAAACTTTATGCCTTGTTTCTTCCTCCTCTCTTGTCCTACACAGAAATCTCCAACATCTGCCCATAAGTGATTTCAGTGGGATAAACAACAAGATGCTATAACTAGACTCCAAACATGTTCCTTGAGTTGAACTTTGAAAAAAATTAGTATTGGATACATCCAGAGGTAGAAAGACAAGGCAAAAAGGAGAGGAGGGGAAAGCATCAGCAGTGTCTAGACATGGACAAGTAGAGACAAATATTTCACAACAGGGGTTAACTAGTGTCACCGTTAAAGTCAATGGGAAAACTGCAGTTCAGTTCAATAGAAACAGGTTTAAGCCAGAGGTGGCAAATCAATCTCTTGGCAGTGAAGCATGGCACCTGGACATGTTCTTAACTCACGCTGTGGGTTGCTCGTGGCAGACTATATGAGTTGCAATTTTAGAAAGAGATTCAGCTACAATTTTGCTGAACCACAGGTCTCCATTGCACAGGGGACTTTGCCACTACATAGGCTGATTAATGGTGGCTGCAGCCTATTTTGAAAACTTCCACTGTTTCCTTTGGCTGTATTATCGTTTTCCTATTAGTTGGATGCATGATCCTGTCAAGGTGTTATGATCATCTGTCCTTTCTTGTGTCTCCAAAACATTGTTCTTGTGGTGATAGTGGTCATTGTCTGGATAATTCTAGTAAGTCTTTGCCTGCAAAAAATATTTTGGAACCCTGGTTGACCTGGTTGAAATAAATCTATAATTGCAGAAGGTAAAGGGGTGAATTTCCCAGTTAACATCTGCAGAGCTGTGTGGAGACTGTGGGTCCAGAAGGTGAGCAAGGATGTACAAACTGACAGGGGGCTGGTACCAGAGCAGCAAGATGCTCCGTGGCAGTCCAACTGACAGGCTCCCATTGCTCGCAGGCTTTAGGATGTTTGCTGTGGGAGTTGGCAACGCAGTTGAGGATGAGCTGAGGGAAATTGCTTCAGAACCAGTAGCCGAGCACTACTTCTACACGGCTGACTTCAGAACCATCAGCAAGATCGGGAAAAAGCTGCAAATGAAAATCTGTGTTGGTAAGAGTGGGGGGTTGGGAAGAGGAGGGATTTAGTCACCAAATTTGAAGGCTGGAAGCAGAAGGACAAAAATGCCCCTTCAAATGGTTGTTACAAACAGCTCTCTGTTCTCACTGTATCGAGTTTGAAGGGTACTTGGAAGGATCATGAGACATCAACATTTTGGGTGGTCACCTGAATCACAGCCACCCCTACACCTCATCCACCTCCCCCTCTCACAAACTGCCTTCTCCTTCCCTTTTCCTCCAGCCTTCTCCCCTTCTCTCCCTTCCTCTTCAGTAACGATGAATTCATGCAGTACCAGGTCCTGAGAATAGCCAAAAGTGACATAAGGAAAGAAGAGTTGCTCTTAAAAGAGAAGCTAAGGGTTGATTTATTTGGCTTAATATGAAGATCATCACAAAATTGGACATCTGAGTTGAAGCTCGCTAACCACTGGCTGCTCCTACAGTCAAACAGGCACCACAAGGGTGACGCATTTCAAGTTAAATTAAGCATCTAGTATCTTCCACATGACTCATAGGTGTCTAAATTTGGGCAACATGAATGCTAAGTTGCCCAGGTTTGGATCGTCTAGTGAAGCAAAGGCTGAGAGGACTGACTGGGACACAGGCATGACAAGAGGAGGTAAAGAATAACATAAACGTTAAAGAATATTGACCTGTAAATAACCTGAGTCTAAAAACTATTTAAAAAAAAAGAACTACCACGGTTATTTTGGATTCTTATTTTGAAGGAATCATATGCCTCCTATGAAATACTGGCCCTTTGCAGTGCATCTGCTTGATCAGGCAGATCATAGTGAATCCCAAACACTCAGGCTTCATTTAAGACATTGAATACCTTGCAGCACTTCTGAGAGCTACACTGCCAGGCTCATCAGGAACCTGGCACTCTCTTGTCGAGTGCAGGCACTCAGGCTCCTTTATCCTGCTAGGCAAGGGTTTCCTTCTAGTTCCCAGCAAGATACATTGCACACAGCTCTGATGGGGCTCATTTAGTTCCCAAGAGAGCTCTGCCTAGCTTGGCTCTACTTCCCATGAGTGTGTAGAGCTGTTCGTGAGTGCCCTGTGGCCCCACATGGTGCAGAGACCTCCACTGCTCTCCTGGCATGCGGAGATGCTCTACATTATCAACTGGATGAAATAATACACATTGCCAAATGTCAATCTCATTTTTCCCTCTCTTTGCAATTTCTACCATTGTTATTTGTGCCAAAACCAAGAGATATCCATGTAAATATCAGTGGGTTAGCAGTAGGTGACTCATCTGTTTTTCTCCCTGAGTGTATATTAGAGAGAAAAAGTACTCGGGAAGTTAGAGGCCTTGCCTCAGGAAAATCAGATTTGGTTCCTTGCTTCACTACAGATGTCCTGGGTCACGCTGGGCAAGTGTCCTGTTTACCAGATTCTTAAAGATGGGACCTTCCTTTCCTCCCCAGGGAAGTCTGGGAGGGACAACACTCTCCAGGGTCCTGTGACTGCAGAGCCTGGTAGCCAGGCTTGCAAGATAGAGACTCACTTTAACAGAGCTGCTTTAAAAAGTAGGAGTCGATTCAAGAACAAGTTGATGGGACCTATATGAAAACCCCCAACATATTATATTTAAATATCTTTCAAGAAAGCATATACATTTAGACTTCAGCATTCAAAAAAAGTAAAAATAAATTTCAGAAAAAGTACTTGTTTCCAAAAAAATCACCTAACAATTGAGTTTAAAAAAAAAAAAAAGGAAAGAAAATATTTGTATTTGTTTGATTTCCAGTGCCAGCTTGTATTTATCAACAGATGGCTAGAAATCTTCTCTTAATACCCAGCTTTAGTTTACTCACGACTGGTTTAATCCTGTTGCAGTTTTGTGCAAGTGATGTCCTTTCCCTTAAAAAGTCCTTCTCCTATTTACTCCTTCTGTTTGCTAGGCAGTTGAGCTGACTCAGTGTGGTCTTGTAAGCATCTCCTTTCTTTTCCAAGTCATCCCAGTACCCTTTATTGCTCCTATTCCAGTTAAAGCTAATTTTTCTTGAAGAACATATGTAAATTATTTACATAAATTATTTGCAAACTGATTCATGCACATTCCTCCGCCTGCTCAAGAAATGGAGTGCTGAAGCAAAGCTCAAACAAGTCTTGACTCTCAGTTGGTAAACAGTGCCTCCAAAGTCTTATTTCACAAAAGTTTATGAGCAGCAAAGAGTATGGCCCCCATGGTGATGCTATTGGGAAGAAAAGTGGCAGACAGAGATTGTTTTGAGCACCGTATTTGGTCAGATTCAAATTTTTGGGCCAAACTTTAGGCATCAGTAGTAGAGCTCAGGGGGTTTTCAGGAAACTTGGAAACCCAGGAGAGACATTTGTGCACAGAGCCTGGCCTATAGAACAAGAAAATGTGAGGTTCTCTCGTCATCTGAGGTTAAAGCCAGAAGTGATCAGTCTGATAATTAGGAGGAATGATATTTTGATTTCCTTCATGTTTGTGATAAAGAAAATAAGAATTGCTTTGTTTCACTTGTCTCAGTGATTTTGATTTAATCCTTTTTTGTGCCACTTAACCCATCTTCTTGATATTTTGATCCACAGAGGAAGATCCATGTGAATGTAAATCTATTGTGAAGTTTCAGACCAAAGTAGAAGACCTCATAAATTCATTGCAGCGGAAATATATCCTTCGGAAGCTGTCTTTGTTCAGAACTCAGTGGCTTGGGTTGTGCTTTCTGGAGGGGCCGGTGGGGAAAGTCTACACGTGGGGGAAGGAGGTTGGGTAGGTGTTCAGGAAGGTGGGAAACAAGACACTTGGGTTATAAATGTGTATAACAAGAAGAGTCCCTGCACCAGAGTGCGCAGCTACTGGTCTGACACAGAATAAGTAGAACAAAAACAACAGAGCCAAAGTAGAATATGTCAAACCACTGCAAGACAGCAATGAGCTGTAGGCACCAAGACCTAGGTCAGTTTTTAGAAAGATGCCTAAATGCTGCCAATGTGACTACTGTGGAAGCATGGGTCATGCATGGGATGATGCTGCTACTTCTGCAAGCTGCGGGTCCTGTTAAGCAGGCCAGAATGCGAGGGCTGAGAGCAGCGGTGGCTAGCACTGGACTGTGAGCAGACGAAACCACTGGTGCACGCATGCAGCTGATTCACTCAGTCATTAAAGCTCCATGGACAGGATTCCTTTTATCTGACGGTAAATGTCTGCAATGCAAACATCTGAGCTGGCTGCCAGAG
>NW_008824591.1:1576008-1580771 GCF_000699105.1 Pygoscelis adeliae
GGCGGTCTGCATAAAGTCAGATGGATATGTCCAATAGTCAGATAGATATGTCCAATAGTCAGAGGGATAGGTCCAATAGTCAGAGGGATAGGTCCAATTTCTCCCAGCTGTCTAAACCTCAGTTGTGAGAGACTGACTCTCGTGTAACTGCTTGCTGCAAACATCTCCAGTGAGGAGGGTTGGATCCCATTTGAACTGAGTTTGTGGGACTGCATTCTGCCATGCTGGGTCCTGTCATATTGCACAAAGATCATGAATAAGTGATTGAAAGAGAAACAAGAAAAAGAAAAAAGTTGTGAATAAGATTCAAATGTCTCATGGGGAGAGAATTAGTGAAACCTTGGGGGGGCTCACACAGGGCTAGGGACATTTTTCATTACTGAGAATAAGGAGAGAATATAATTTTAAAAGTAATGTTCTAATTTATTCACACATTTCTGTGCTTTGCTATGTCAGTTGCACAGTATATTTTCTACTCTTTAACTCAAATTGAGTGAAATCCACGACTTAGGTTATGCAAAAGGTCAGAGTAAATCAGTAGTTCTCACCCAGTGGGTTGCTGCTCCCAGGCACATCATGAAAAGCAATTAGTGAAAAGAGCAGAAAATTGCACCACACTGTATAACTCTAAGAAAAGCACTCTGCTCCACTCTTCATGCAACCCATACTGTTCAAGGTCAGGAATTCTCTGTCAACCACTCAAAGCACACTCCAATCGTTCTCACGTTTTTTACTCTTCCTTTTATAGTAAATTTATAGGTGCATGTGAGTGTGTGTGCATGCATGAACATTTTCTACCTTCAATAAAAGTTCATCAACCTGAACAGTTCTGGAAGTGCCAGAGCAGGTGATGACAGCATTCCTCTGCTACCTGCTCCCAGCAAGGTAGCTCCATTCATTATTGGTTCTGCAAGCCAGGGGAGGACTTGAGCGATGAATCACTAATGTGCACTGTCATTTTTTCCCCTTAACTCTTGCTCACTGGAAGCTGTGGCAAAAAGGATCGAAGCCCTGGAGAACAAGATCATCTAAGATCCCAAAACAATATTATTTCCTTCCTTCCTAATGTAACAAAACCAGAACTCCTTCACTTATAAAGGAGGGCAGCTCAGCCACAGTGCTATGGCCAGCTTGTATTTTTTTAAAGAGTCTAGTCTACCTGCATTTGTTTAAAAGGGACGAAGTATAACAGTAGAGCAGACATTGTATAATGGTCAGAGCACTGTGTGTGACTGAGAGCTAGACCATGCTAATATTTGTTGCATCGTATAGAGTGCATATATTAAAAAAACTGGAAAGATTTGTTTTTGATTTAGAGCTTAATATATATATGTGTGTTAATGAGTACTTGATTACGAGTTCTGTGAATCCTCGCTGTGTTCTTCTGCATCTTTTGTTTCTATGCATGAGATAATTTAATTTAAAAGTCAAAGTGACTTAAAATCAACTCAGATGTTGAGTGTAAAATGTCAAAGCCGCTGATCAGCTTATTATTGTAAGCATGACGCATTTGTCAGTAAGTAGGTGAAATACAGTAATGATCTCTGAGTGTGCATTGCAGACAAGATAGGATAGGATGCTGCTGCTAGTTGGGTTTATCTATAGCTGCTGTACAATATAAAAAGAAAAAAAGCTCAGCTTTCCTAGCCAGCGAATGCTCTCACAATGTCTCAGTGAACTAGCACCTGAGCTAGACCTGTTCTGGGTAAGTCCTGATAACGTGCAATGAGCCAGCGGCCGTGGCTCTGTATAACGCAAGGCAGTACTGTTAACACCAACCCCAGCAGATGTGCCCCTGTTCCTCAGCTCTCCGGTCTCCACATCCCCAACTGGAGCTACAAAACGTCATTAGCACCTAAAACACAGGGACCTGCTGCTGGAGCTGCTGCCGATGGAAGCGGTGCCTTCATCACTGCAGTGACCAGAGGCTCACTAGCTCCTTCCTTATCCCACATCTTTAAGCACCTTCAAAGCCAGTAAGTTCATCTCAACACCTTTCAGACTCTTCTTCTGTTCCTGGATTCCCGGCACTGGCAAGACAAAAAAGCAATGTGGGCTGGAAGCATCTAATGCTGCCTGTCTCCTACAGCTGTAGTCTGGCTAGGCCATGGAGCGAAGAGGCCATGTTTATTCATGGCCCAATGGTGCACCATTGAATGTGAGCGCAAGGGGTTGGGTTTGGAGAGTTTTTTATTTTTATTTTTTGTATTAAAATATTTATACTTGAGACTATGTGAAAAGCTTTTCAGAATAACTTGGCCTGTTCAGAAATGTCACCACAGCAGATGTGTTTTAGGTGAATATTAAAAGTTTGCTGAAAATTTTAAAAGCTAATTTAACTTCTTTGTGTAAGCTTTGAAGTAGTTGCCTGACAACACCACCTCTAGTGTTGTTAGTGAGTAGAAAAGCCTCCACCTCATGTCACAACCTTCTATTTCAATGGAAGAGAAGAAACAGTTCCATAGAGAAACTGAGACCCTTCTCTCAAAATAAAAAGCTTCTTTTACAACAAAAATCATTTATTATACTCTTGGACTTGCAGGAATGAGTCAACATATTTCCAAGCATTAGCTCAAGGACTACAGTCAATTCTTCACAGAAAAACCTCATCCTCTCAGTCAAATCTTGTACACTCCAGATCCCACAGTAACCCCTACCAACCCCCGAACTTCTAGGGATAAGATTTCTGTTGTCTGATTTTGCACATATAAAATCTAGACCTCTAAGCTTGAGCTTCTCATTTGTTTCTCAATAGAAATAGGCACCACAGGGCATTCTTGTCAGGATTATCTAATGTGCACCTCTCAGTGAGACAAAGCAGCACCTGAGCCTATTTCTCTTTATAGATCATAATGACTCCTTCAGACTTATGCAACTAACTTCTAAACACCTCACATGGGGCAACCAAGTCTCCTCTACTGCCATCCAAAGAATCTTTTTTCCTGGTTACATGGAAGCACTTTCCATCTTAAAGAGAATATATTTATAATGGAGAAAGAAAAAGCTCCGCAGTAAAAGAAAACAAGAAGTTTCTGCATGCTCTGGTTCTCAATTTCTCTTTTTATCAAGGACTATCAGCAGCTGAGCTCCTGATACAGTGCAGAATCTCACCTTGCTGTTGAACAACATTGTATATTAGCACAGTGCTACAGCCAATTCCAGGAAAAAGCATTTGCAAGCCAGGATCCTGAATTAATGTAGACAAAAAGCATCATACAAACAAGCTATGGAAAGGACTGGTGAGGAAGCAAGTGAGTAGCAATCCAGGAGGCAGGTGTGAAAACAAGGAGGAACATACAGGGCTGTAATAGTTCATGAGTCAGGAATAATGGATCCATAATGGTTATGGATGAGAAGACCTGGAGATCCAATAGTTGATAAACAAGCCTATGTATCATCTTTTCACTGTTGCTTAATGAGTTGTTGATCCTATTATCTCCCCCTGTTTGAAACCAGGGTTCAAGTATAGCCCAGAAAACATCAAAGATGATGGAAATACTTAACAATTCTCACCATGGCCCCTACCAGCTTCACTGGGTAATGGACTGGGCTCAAAAATCCTTCCAGCACCATATGCCCAGGGATGAGTCAGAGGGGGTTTTTTACCATGACAAAGCCAGGAAAAGAGATAACAGCAATTCCTGGCCAGAGAAAAATCCAGGAAGCAACCGGGCTTTGAGAAATGCAGAGGGATCCGTGCAAACCACAACTCAGGGGCTGAAGCCTCACTGCTTGTCAGGCTGATCCCACCAGATGAGGTGGGGATGAAGCCATGGGTGTAGCTGGGAGCCTCATTTACTACTCTCAGAGATGAGATGAGGCTCTAGCTATGTTGAAATTGCTGTCTTGTGACACAGGGTTTCAAAGAAAACAGAACTTTTTGGCCAGTAAGATTGCTGTTTCTGTCATGTTCATACAGCCTAGTACTCATCTGGTCCTCAGGAAAGACATGGTTTAATATAGCATCCAGGTTCCCTGACATGTTTCTGGACTTCTTACTGTTTACTCTGTTTTTCTCCTTTTCCATTTTTTTCTATGTCTCTTCAATCTAACAGCTGATCAGAGGCAATTCACTTCCATCTGATAAGATGATGACAGTATTATTTTTCTTTTTTTTTTCCCCCCAGCTATAACCAGTTTGCCGATCATGGAAATGAGCTCCTGTAGTTAATGTTCTTACATGCCTATTTATTCTTTAAATGCCTTGAAAGTAAAATTTAATAGTCTCAGGAACTAAAAGATGAATTTGATTTTAATTCCTGTCATGGCACCCATGAAAATGTCTACATGATAAGATATTACTATTGTCATTCTGCAGTTTAAGCCATCTAGCTGACTTTTTCTGGTAATGGGATAAATTCACGTAAAGTGAGGGCTGGATCTTCACCTCCACAGAAAACTGCATCCATTCAGCCTACCTTGCCCATTGCCAGTTTAATCCAACAACTTCCATAAGACGCAACACTGTTCATGTCTTTGGGGAGCAAAACCATCCCCAGCCCTTTCTAGGGAGGTTGATCCAGGTAGGACCATGCCTAGGGGCTAGTGACTCAAATCGGGATGTGAAGGGCGGATATACCAAACATTGCTCCTTCAAACCTCTGCAAGCCACCTTGAGGAAGGACCTAGGAGACACCGTGGCTTCCTAAATCACCAAGTTCCTTGTTGCAGAGCAATGCTCCTGGATGCTGCAAAGAAATGCCCCTACATGCAGACATAGCAGCTCTTGTTTTCAGTTTTTATGGAGAGCATACCATTATATC
>NW_008824591.1:1580795-1584756 GCF_000699105.1 Pygoscelis adeliae
TTATCTGTCCGTCCATCCATCCATCCGTCCATCCCACCAATCAGCCAAGTAGCAATCTTCATATTTCTCTATACTATGGGCCTTACTCATTGAAAACCTCAATCCAAGCTAACCTTTTGGCATCACCAGGCCTACTTCACACAGTAAAGTCCTCCGCAAGGAGCACAACATGGGGGTGGGCCATAAATAATTTGCAGGTGTGAACAGAAAAGAATGCTTTTCCAGTGCTCTGCAATGGCAGGAGGGCCAAGATATATTATCAGGCATAGAACTGCTTCTGTAACTAATATTTTGTTTTGTGTTACAGATAAAGCAGAACTAAACTAATTAACAATTATTTTTCCTCCCTTCTCACTTCTCCTGGCTTAAAACAACAAAAGAGCTCTTGCATCTCTAAAGTCAATTAGTCACTGGGCTAGAACATAGGCTTTTGACATTGTAATTAGACTTCATTAATGGATCGCCAAGGGCAGCAAGATGGAAACCTACTAGATGAGCCTCTCTTTGCATTTTCTTTCAGCTAATTACATGCTTATCTTGGAAACAAAAGATGCTGCACACAATGAAACAAACCACTTATATGTCCCAAATTGTGGAGTGATGGGCTTATAGTGAAAGCCTCCTTGCTGGAGGTTGTAAAATCATCCTTCTGCAGCCGTGGAACTTCTTTTCCCTCTCTTTGCTGCTGCAAATGACATCATCCTACATACGACCAGTCCTTCTCTCCACATTGCCACCAAGTCCCAAGTTCCTTAGATCTTTTGGTAAAATAATTTATAAAATGCTGTCCTTTGGGTATGGAAAAAATCCTTGACCACTTATTCCTTACCTCCCTGTGGGTGCTGAGCATGCCCTCAAAAGACTGAAGCCTCCACTGCTCCCAAAGGCAGGAGGAAAGCTCTGTCTTCTAGCAGAGGTCTTTTGCCAACAAGATCCCTCTGGGGAAGCAATTTTCTCATGCAGGTCATTGATATTATAACACAGGGCCATTAGTAATCAAATAAAAAAGTGCTTTCAATTAAACTGAGGGCTTCTAGCTTGGTAACATCTTTCAATAGCAATTTGTAACACTAATACAGTGTAATTGCTGCTAATGAATGGGTGGGTAGCACACCAGTTATTATTAGGATTTTTCTCCAAGCAACATCAGGCAGTGAAACCTGTCTCAGGCTGTACGAATTTACTGTTCCTTGTGAAAAGCAGTGAGCTTCCTCTCCCTTAGTCCTCTGAGGTAATTCAGTGAACAGACAGTTTAAGGTGCTAGTAAATTTATGTTGTGCAAATTATTATTTGTCATTTTATGTTCAACTCGGGAAAAGGCTTCAACAAGCCGGAGTACACTACCCTGCGTAATTCCTTTAATGATGAACTTGCTCAGGATCAGAGCTCTGGCAATAAATTGTGAGTGGCTTTATACTTCAGATAGTAATTTGGATTTATTTTTTTTTTAATCGCCAATCCTGGCAGGAACTGTTTTGCGAGTTTTACAATTGTTGTGGTATTTTACTATTCTGTGGCCTATTCCCACTATTATATACTGCGTAGATTAGACTAGAGATACCAATAAATGCTGAACAGTTATCTGTCCTCGGGTAGTGCTATGTTCTTTGGTGGAGGTCAGATTGCTATCCCTCCCCTCTGGATGGAGAAAGTGAACCCTAACACAGACACAGAGCAGGCGGCATCGTAAAGTGCTTGAGGCATCGTACAAGGTGATGTAGGGATGGGTTGGGAAGGAGAGTCCTTGCTCTCCAGGGCTATCCTAAGGCAGATGAAGGACAAGGCACACAGGTAATTTTACAGCTGAGCAATGAGGTGCATTACTTCCTACACCTCTGAGCACACCCACACACCTCTGATTCTCCATCCTGGATGATGGAGATCCGTCCACAGTCAACAGACGGCAGCTCTTGGCACAGCCTGTGATGGAGAGCTCCTGGTGAATTAACGTGTACAGGCATCCCTGCAGACAGTGAGGAACGCGAATGGGTATTGCGGTGGTTGCACTGGGATCGTGTGCCAGGGCTCTCCAAAGTCTCAGGGACTCTGTTGCTAGACCTTTCAGAAAGGCATAAAATTAATAAACCGCCTACATGGGAGAAATCACTTCCTGACCTTTCATGCAGTCAAACTTCAGTGTAATCACCTGACACTTTGGTTTTTATCGGCGTACCCACAAATTAGCCACAGTGTCTCACCAACTAATAGGAAGAAAGTAATTACTTGCGCTACTGCTAGACCTGATAGCAAGAGCTACTTTGGGAAATAAAGGATTAATTTCAAATATATATGTAGGAGATCTTGATAGCAGCAGGTGTAAGGGGAAAAGAAAACTTAAGGTAGTCATAAATGTGGGAAGAGAGATACAATAGTAGAAGTGGAAGTATATTTGGAACTGAAGTGCAATCTTTTTAGCATGTAGGACAGCAATGGAAACTTCTCAAACCCAGAGGTCATTTTCTTTTAGTAATAACTGAACAAAGTGAGAAAACTCACAGAGAGAAGATAGCGACAGAAAGATGGTCTTTTTCGTGTCTCAGGGGCCGGTCCAAAAAATCAGACCACCAGGGAGGGAAAGGTGAGATGAGACTGGCATTAAGCCAACAAAATTCCATCTGCTTAAAATGGACCATCTGAGATGACACGTTGCAGATCCCCAAGTGCTGTGTTGGGGTGCGAGGGCTGGTGGCAATTTGGCCAAAACAGGATTCAGCCTGTGTCTTCCCAGTCGCCAGGGTGTACCAAGGGGACCGGGATGCTTCTCCTCTCACCACGCTGGCCACTCGAAGCGGCTAGGCTCAGAGAGCCAAGTACTCTTCCAGATGGACAGTGGGGGCTTTGAGGGCAGGTCTGGGTTACACCCTCAGACTCTATAGGATCACGCATTTTTTACCAAAACCTCCAATTTCTCCATACCCCCAGCCTATTCTGGAAAGCTTCAGAACACCAGATGCTCAGAAAATAGGGAGATAGCTGGCTGGATGTGTAAAAGGGAGTGTAATAGATGTGAGAGGGAAAGGATCCTTGCTTTAAAATGCATACAGCTTCCTGGCCTGGATGAGGCTATCTGCCTTAGAGCATGAATAAAAGAAAAAAGCTGTGCTTGTTCTTTTCAGGTAAATTTTCCTGAGCAGAGGACATTTGGGACAGCAGCTGCAGCAGAGAGGGGCTAGAGATGCCCCCCTCAGCAGAGCAGCTGGTGGGATCAAAGGCCCCCACGCTGCGTGCATGCAGCCAGGTGGTCGGATGCAGACCTGCCCTGCAGGAAACCTGGCTCCAGGTGAGCACCCACAGCCTTGGCCATGTGCTGAATGAAGAAACAGCTCCAGATGAGGGAGATGCAGAGCGGGAGTCAGGTTGGCTTTTCTGACAGTGTCTTGGACCACGGGATGTATCCAGAGGTGGAAAGGGACTGGGAGCAGCCATTGCCCGGTGCCACATGAATTGAACTGGGAGCACTGGGACCCCATCCCTTCTGTTTCCCCATGCTACACCCTGGTGTGTTCAGTGGAGGCTCACACAACACAAACTGCCTGGCACGCGGAGGCATCCCTTGTCACCAAGTACATCCCTGGGCACCCAGAGGAGCCCAATGCTTGTGCCAGGCTCTTCTCATAAGGCACACCTCCTGTCCCACACAGCGCTGGATGAAGCCCAGTAGAGAACCCATGGTGGTGACTTGGCTTTGGGGAGGTGTCCTGGTTTCAGCTGGGATAGAGTTAATTTTCTTCCCAGTAGCTGGTACAGTGCTGTGTTTTGGATTTAGGATGAGAATAATGTTGATTACACACCGATGTTTTAGTTGTTGCTAAGCAGTGCTTACACTAGTCAAGGATGTTTCAGCTCTTCGTGCCCTGCCAGCGAGAAGCTGGGAGGGGGCACAGCCGGGACAGCTGACGCAAACTGGCCAGAGGGATATTCCATACCATACGATGTCATGCTCAGCCTATAACCTGGAGGG
>NW_008824591.1:1584933-1594679 GCF_000699105.1 Pygoscelis adeliae
CCCCCCCCCCCGTTCTCTCCCCCATCCCACTGGGGGCGGGGGAGTGAGCGAAGGGCTGTGTGGTGTTCAGCTGCCTGCCGGGTTAAACCACAACAGGAAGCCCTGCACCATGGCAAGATACACAAAACCCCACAGTCTTTTTTCCAAAAATAATCCTGGCAGCAGGATTAAGCCAGCATCCACCTCTGAAGGATGCCCCTTTGCAGCAGCAGGTGAAGGGGAGGGGAGGGGAGCAGTATCAGCAATGCAAAAGCTGCTTTCCAAGAGGGCGAGGGAGCTGCAAGCCAGGATTTCCACCTCCGTTACACAGTGCCGGCATGCTCGATCCTTGCAATATGTCACCGTGGTCACTAGATGTCCCCATCCGAATACAAATGACAACCTGCTACCCCCACCACCACCACACACACTCCCCCTCACCCCAACACCCACCCACACACGAAATCAGACCTACACCCCCACGCCATTACCCGGTTGTTCTCCTTGACACTGACAGTAATTAAAGATAACACCACTTAGCCTTCTGTCATTTGCACTGAATCAGTAACATTTGATTTGTTTAACCTTTGCATCAAAAAAAGTTAAATAAACAAATAAGTGCCGCTGCAGGGTGTGCAGCACTAAACAGGGAATCAACGGCAGCCGTGGATAACGTGGGGCTACAGGAAGGTTGCACTGAGGCCATGCTTTCTCCTTGGCCCCAGTTTGATGCACCCTGTTCATATCCTGCATCCTCTCTGCACCACTGGGCCGACGGGACTCTTCCCCTGTGCTGCCTTCTCGGCCCTGTTCTTGGAGGGAACAAGAAGGAAAAGATGCTGGTTCCTTCCTGAAACGGTGCTGCACCGAGCCAGAACTGGCAATAACGACTGCTCCCATCTTGCTGTTCATGTTGGGAGCATTAATTAACCCTGAGGTTGATCAGAGTTGTCTGATTGCCCACCAGGTAGCTCCAGGTGAGGGAAAGGGAGGCTCAGAGGTGATATGAATTCCCCAAGTCCAGGGAGTCATGTTGGAGGTAGGAAACAAGGATGGCCAAACCAAACAGCATGAGCTGGCCACGAGTAAAGGATGGATGTGAGATTTTCAGCGATCAGAGGTTCAGCACAGGGGGTCAGGGTAGGGACACTTGAAGTGTTCAGAGATCAACTGGACACAGCCTTGAACAAACTGCTCTGTGTTTGCCCCACTCTGAGCAAAGTGCAGAACCAGAGACCTCCAGAGGTCCCCTCCCACTCATACAACTCGGTGTCCCAACATCTCTGTTCCAGACTCTTTCCTGGCCCCTGTTTGTACAAGCCTGTAGTTTGGCCGCCGCTGCCTGGATCCTGATGTTACCCAGCTGGCTGTCATCACTCTGCAATGCTGCATAGAAGTCCTTGCAAGAAGATTAATGGCATTACAGCATCCTCTGCAACTGCTGTGTCCTGACCTAAAGCCTGGGCCAGCAGGCTTTTGGTCCCAAACCAGATTCTCTCCACTCAGACTTCAGGAGGGCTCAGAAAGCTGTGATCTCCCCTCATCTCCCTGTCTGCATCCCTTAACGCAGTGCACGAGCAAGACCTCATGGAAAGGGGTTGGATGCCTTGCTGGACAGACTCTTTTCTTCACAGGGGCAACCTCCATCCCTGATCTCATACTCTGGGGGCAGTCAGAACATTTTTGCCCGTGGTGGGCTGGTTCCCAGGCAAGGATGGCGATGCAGGAAGCTGGGCTGTTCCTCCGGCAGAAGCTGGCTGTGGACAGCCCTCGTGGCAGCTCTAAGCTATCCCCTGGTGTCCACACTCCTTTTTCCAACTCCTCTGTCTTGTTTTACCTGGCTGCTTATCTCAGACTTAATACTTCCAGGTCATTTAAGCTGCTTTATTTCCTTAAGGAGAGGCAAGTGGAGACTGTAACTGGAGTTGCTAAATCCTTAGACTTTGACCTCAACATTTATCTGCTTAGGCTGATGCTTTCTGTTTCTCCAGGCTGCACGGAGGAGGACAAGTAGCTCCATTTCCCTTGGAGACAGGCTCTCGTTTAAAGGCAGAGGGTGACTCCATGGCAGACCTCCCCACCTGCTCTTGCAGAGTGCCCTCCTTGGGGATGCTGATCTTTAGACTCGGGATTTATTCAGCCTGGGATCACCTATTCCCTCTTCAGTGACCTGATTTTGTCACGCTAGCACGCAACGTCCCAGAGGGATGCTCTTCTTTTTCTTTCGAAAGAGAGATCAGAGAACTGATTGGGCTGTGTGACAAGGCTGATCCCATAATATGTCCAGGAACTGCAAGACATCATTTCTCACATCACAGGAAGATAGCCCACGGCCATCAAAAGGAAAAAAAAAAAGAGAAAGATGCTCTAATAGCAGGCCATTATCTCATGACAATGTCTCTGTTAACACATGCTAACCCTTCCCATGTGCTTAGAAATCTGAGAAATGAAATGAAAGGTACTGTCACTAAGGAGAGCTTGTATTTAGTGTTTCTGTCCAAGTGGAGAAATGGGAAGTGGAATTTGAGACAGGAGTCCTGCAGGCTTAAGGAAATAGATTGAAAAATGCATTTGCAGTGCGGAAACAGCATAAAACATGTTGCAGTTTGGCTCATTTGGGATTCCAGTCATACAGGCAGCGACACTGTGGAGGATTTAGCTTGCCAATCAACATCTTATTTATTTCCTCTGAACAGGATATCTTTATTCTGTGGCCGTCTCTGCCTCCGACATCTATGGAGATTGCAAAATCAAGCAGCTTGGCTCTTTTTTTTTTTTGCTGTTTTGTTTTTCCAAAGCAGCACGAGAAGTAGGAAAATATCAATACTAAGGAGAGAGCTCCTTGGCACCATGGGATAGATGCAGACTCATTCACCTCCAGGTCACCCAGCTGTGTCTGGCTCAGATACAGGGATTACATGGTGGTGAGGCTAGAGCTCAGCTTGCCAGGGATCATCTGCTTGGTCTTGGGTAGAAATATCCGCCTTAGACTGGGGTGGATGAGGAGAGGAGCGAAGCTATTTAGAGGAGGACAAAGACAGACTGGAAAAGAAAATCCAGCTTTCCTGACTTGCATACTCTCACCGCTTGAAGCAGGGTCCCAGATGCGCACAGTTCACGTCTAGTGGTCTGCGTGAAATGAGTAATGGCCCACAGCTCAGAGAGCGGCTCTCAGCTGGCTGCACCAGAGGCAAAACCCCTGGCAAAAGGCTCGGGCTGTGGACCCAGAGCCTGGGGGGGGCCCTGTTTAAAGCCCGACCTCTCCCCAGCAAGGAGTGTGGTACCCAAGGGAATGCAGAGGGGCCAGCACCCCCAGGGTTTCCAACCTCTCTGAGCTGGAGCAAGAGTGTCCCTTCGCTCCCCTCCAGGACCTCTCGGATAGCTCCAGCTTCACGGGGCATCCTCATGGTCTTCCCAGATTGCTGGAGCTCCCAAAAGTCAGAGGCAGTCCTGGTATTTTGTAAACATGAGGGCTGCCCCAGTAGTCTGGGCAACCAGAGGCTTGGTATTGTTTCAGGGGGGAAACAAATCAAACCAAACTATTTCAAACAGAAACAACTGTTTGAGGTTAGCCCTTTTTTGTTTCAGGGTTTTTTTAAGCTTTTCCAGAACTCCCAGGGTGGGAGAAGGCATTCAAATTCTCCTTTTCATTCTGCTCAAGAAACCTTTTCCTGCAGTTGTTCCCTTGAAAAAGAACCTGATTTTTTCCACTAACCCTCCCTGAATCAAATAAAGAAAAAGGGTTATTTAAATGAAAGCCAGTGCTCAGAAGGTTTAATACATTAAATTAGATGCAGTGATATAAAAACACACTAGACCTGTTTCTTCAATGAAGTATTTTGATAAAAGATTTCCCTATTAAAAATGCATTTTTGACATTGTTTTTCCCTGAAAATATTTGAACTCTACTAAAAAAGAAAAAAACTTTCCAAGAAGAACCATCAGAAAATAACTCTGGATTCAAATTAATGTAATATTATGTTTTGTTTGGGATTTTAGAACTGGAAAAATAAACTTTTTTGCAGACAAAAATACAGTAAATGCAAGAGAGTGGAGAGGAAGGCCACAGACCAAAACATTAGCACAGAAAAATGTTTCTTGCTTAAAAAAAAATAATAATATCGGGATTCACAGATTAGGTTGACAAGAAAAAAACAGTATCTTTACCTGGACTTCAGTAAGGCCTTTGACACCGTCTCCCACAGCATTCTCCTAGAGAAGCTGGCAGCTCACGGCTTAGACAGGTGGACTCTGCGCTGGGTAAAACACTGGCTGGACGGCCGGGCCCAGAGAGTTGTGGTGAATGGAGTTCAATCCAGTTGGCGGCCGGTCACGAGCGGTGTTCCCCAGGGCTCAGTTTTGGGGCTGGTCTTGTTCAATATCTTTATCAATGATCTGGACGAGGGGATCGAGTGCACCCTCAGTCAGTTTGCAGACGACACCAAGTTGGGCGGCAGTGTTGATCTGCTCGAGGGCAGGAAGGCTCTGCAGAGGGACCTGGACAGGCTGGATCGATGGGCCCAGGCCAACTGTATGAGATTCAACAAGGCCAAGTGCCGGGTCCTGCACTTTGGCCACAACAACCCCATGCAGCGCTACAGGCTGGGGGAAGAGTGGCTGGAAAGCTGCCTGGTGGAAAAGGACCTGGGGGTGTTGGTCGACAGCCGGCTGAACATGAGCCGGCAGTGTGCCCAGGCGGCCAAGAAGGCCAACGGCATCCTGGCCTGTATCAGAACTAGTGTGGCCAGCAGGAGTAGGGAAGTGATCGTGCCCCTGTACTCAGCACTGGTGAGGCCGCACCTCGAATACTGTGTTCAGTTTTGGGCCCCTCACTACAAGAAGGACGTCGAGGTGCTGGAGCGTGTCCAGAGAAGGGCAACGAGGCTGGTGAGGGGTCTGGAGAACAAGTCTTCTGAGGAGCGGCTGAGGGAGCTGGGGTTGTTTAGCCTGGAGAAAAGGAGGCTGAGGGGAGACCTCATCGCTCTCTACAACTACCTGAAAGGAGGTTGTAGCGAGGTGGGGGTTGGTCTCTTCTCCCAAGTAACTGGCGAAAGGACGAGAGGAAATGGCCTCAAGTTGCGCCAGGGGAGGTTTAGATTGGATGTGAGGAAAAATGTCTTTACTGAAAGAGTGGTTAAACATTGGAACAGGCTGCCCAGGGAAGGGGTTGAGTCACCGTCCCTGGAAGTATTTAAAAGACGTGTAGATGAGGCGCTTAGGGACATGGTTTAGTGGGCATGGTGGTGTTGGGTTGACGGTTGGACTCGATGATCTTGGAGGTCTCTTCCAACCTTAATGATTCTATGATTCTATGATTCAATGTGTTGAAACACAGCCAACTGTTTTCATTTTGGGGGTTTTTCGTCTTGTTTCCCCCCCCCCAAAGTTTCATGTTCCTCCCACTTAAAAAAATGAAATATAGTATAACAAAATAATCTCCCTCACTTGAAACACTTCTAACCAAAGTTTATCCTACCTCATTTTCTGTGGGAAAGGTGTTAGTTTCCTGAAGAGCTCTGTGATGGCCCCAGCTTCTCCGTGGTCAGTGGACCTCTGCCTTTTACCCCTCCTAGCAGTCAGCCTGCTCACAACTCAGTCAGGGTAAAGGTTTCTTATAGATTCTAAAGGACAGCTGCTTACAAAGATTAGCGCCATGAATTTCTACTAAATTAAGGTCTCGTGCTGCAGGACCTCTGAAATGCTGATTATCTTCAATTCTCCGCATTCCTTCACAGTTTCAGTTCACCCCATTGCAGCTTCAGACAGCACCATCTCCACTTTTGCACTGTTCTGCAGTAGACCCCAAAACATTTTACACGCCCCACCATCGCAGCATCCCCTTCTCACATCTGGAAGACTGAGAGGCATAAGCGGGCACAAGGCTCAACAGCATTGCTGATGGGTAGAGCTCACAACAAAACCCAAGGTCCCAGCTGTGAGTTCGAGGTCACCTCTAGCGGGCTGAGCACCTAAATCGGCGGATCAGCCTCTCAGGACCCAACTGAGTTCAGGTGCTGATGAACTGGGTGCTGCCCTCTGACAGGACAGAGAGAGATGCTGTGCCCGAAGAACTCACAGCCTCACTGATAAAACACGACTGTGTGGTAAAAGGGCCACACAGCAGAAAGATGACAGACCTGCCACAGGCTTGCCTTGCTAAAAAGGAACGGTCCGCAAAGCTACTGTAACCTTCAGGGGAGCACTGAAACCTTCCCAAGAGAAGTTTCTGAAGGAAAAAAATGCTTTACGCTTCTATTCAGGGGGTGAAAACCAGCACAGGGCATGTCACAGTTAAAAACTAAGGTCTATAGGTGTTGCCTAGCAAAGCTAGTGCCTAGGCTTCAGTGGAACTAGTGTGACCCAGAAGCCTCATTCATCTTTTCTGCATGGGAGTCAGTCCCACCCAGAACGGATATGTTTTCTTTCTTTTCTTTCACTCATTTGTCTCATACTTCTGGAAAAAAACAAGATAAAATATCAGTCCTTTTTAGCGTGGGGCAGAAGGGAAGGAATCTTATTGATAATAATAAGTGCTGATGAAGAGGAAGCACATCTGCAGAGGATACTTTCCAATAGATTATTGTCTGCTGGGTGTCGCCGGCCCATTTCCTCCCATCTGAATTCTGCTGGTGGAAGCACTCCCGAGAGACACAGCTTCACATCTGTACACAACGCCAGAGCTCAGAAGAAATGTGAATCCTGGCTTTCAAATGCCAGTAATGAGAGGAGAGCGGGGGAGTAAGAATTGCTTCTTTTATTAATCAAATTCCCCCCTCCCATCTGCACCGCCTGCCATCATCCATTCTGGAGAGCATCGTCTAAGCGCGAGGGCATGTCTGCCTAGCTGCTTGTGAAGTCTATTGGTAGAGTAGCCTCAGGTACCACGTACTCAATTTGACAGTGCTACCACTGCCAGGGCTCTGGCAGCTAATGGAGGACTTTGTTTAGCTGCCTGGGGGGGTGATCCATCACACAGAGTTCAGGCCTGACTTCGAATGGAGGATGCCTGGCTCGTGAGAATGGTAGCAATCAGGGTACCTAGGGAAAGGACAAGGAAAGAGAAGCGTTCATAGTCATCTGTTTAATCATCAGTAATTCCTAACCCGTCACCTCTCAGCACCAAAGTGCTGAGGTGCTCGAGGGGAGAATGCAGCCTAGGGCAGAAGCAAACTCGCAAAGAAGAAGCTGTCAGGAAATACGAGGGAAGAGCAAATCATCTAGGCGGGGGCAAGGTCAGAAATCAAAGATCTCCTAACGTTCCCTGGCAGAGGAGGAAAACCAGCTTCAGTTTGTTGCAAGGGAAATGGATAAAATGAGGATGTCTTTGCAGGGGAAAACTGTAGGAGCTGGGTCTCAGCTGGGTTTCCAGTGATGCTCCTCTTGGTGACTGGTGGCTGACATCAGGGATCAGTCATTCCTGGGAACTCAGACAACCACTACAGCCATTAATTCCTCACGGGGTATAGTTGCCCAGCTGGGACCAGTAAGAAGCAGTTTCAAATTTTCAAATTCTTGTCATAGCCAATGTAATTGATAGGGTATTGGGCTGGGAGTCCAGCATCAGCAGCTTTGGCCCAGGCTTTCACGCACTGCTGGCCCACTGAGTCCTGAGAACAAGCTAAGGGCAGGAGAAGGTGTCCAGGCTCCTGGGCTGTTTTAGCATGATGCCTCTGCTGACAAGCACAAACCAAAATCTTGTCAGCACCAAAGTGGAGGTGAGTTTCCTCCAGATTGCAGCTCAGGCTCTCAGCACAGCCGTTTCTCTGCCATGGGCGGCTCTTACAGCAATCGCCCGAGTCTGCAGATGGTGCTGGCTCCCCAGGGACTGGGATAAGTGACGTCTGGGACACGGGGCAGTGTCCACCTGCAATACCCCTGGTGACCTCAGGCCATCAGCTCATTTCACCGGTGTCAGTGCTGGCCAGCACCAGCTGCTGCTTGCTCCGAGGCTGGCCTGCCTCCTGTCTCCTAGCCTTTTTTATGTTTTCCTCCTTTTTTTTTTTTTTGAGATTTCTTTGACAAGCCCGTGGGTTCAGCTGCAAAGCATCAGTTTCTCCCTGGCCTACCAGGGATATAATTTATACCCTCAGAAACGAAGCAGCTGTGAGATGATCCAAGTATCAGAATGGGAATACCTCCACTGCAGAGTGGCAGCAGGAGCAGAATACCCATGGCTGACACCAGGAGCAACCATGGTCCAGGGATGGGAGAAAGAGCAAGAGTGCACTGCCCTGCTGCTGCAGCTTTTTGCTCTCTCTCTGGTGCTCCTCCTCGGGGGCCCACCAACTCCTGGGAAGCGAGTTTAGGGTGCATGTACATCATGGCGTTTTGCAGCCATGTGGTACAGGCCTATGGAATCCCCCGTTGCTGGCTATGTATGCTGGAAAGTTAATCAGGGCATCAGCATGACTGACAGAGCTTCCATTCAGGGCACTGTGCAATAGTGGTGTCAGGCCTGAGAAATTGTACCTGAGCACTAGTCCATGCTGTAAAACTCCAGAGGTCCTGCTTGCTCTTGGAGGGTGGAGATGCTGGGAAGACCCAGATCTGCATTAGGTATGATTCAAATCACTTGCAGGAGCTGACCTCTGTTGCAAAGAGTACAAATGGCTAAGAGGAAAACAGGGTCAGGAAAAAGGGGGTCCGTCCTGCTTTTACAGGTAAAAAAACCCTGCAGTGCAGAGGGTAAATGACTCACCCTAAATCACCACAGGCCTCTTTAGAACAGGATTCTCTCCAATGTACTGCAAGACCCTCTTTAGATGGAGGCACTTTCTGATACATGCACTCCATTATTGTGGACAAAGCCATTTACAACTTGACTTGAGGGTAAAAGGATTTGTATAACTTTCTGTGGCCCTGTTGCCAGCAAGAACGTGTGATTTCTATTAGCATCAGCAGAAGTGATGAACCTGCACCTGTGAGGGGAAAAAAAAAATGCATGCCCCAAGATAAAAGTGACCCCATGTAAAGGATAATACAGTTGAAGCTTTTAATCAATCCCATTAAGGAGAATTGGTATCTACACTCCTGTAGTCAAAGTCCTACCTGCAACACTGCCAGTCTGGCTTAGACAAGCTTGTTCCTCCTTGCAGCCTTTTTCAGATATAGAGATTGCCTTGTGCTGAGGTGATATTGAATTGATTCAAAACAAATTTTAGGATGTTTCAGGCATTAAAGTTCTTCAGGAAGGTCACTGGTTATATGGTACAAGCGGCTCCTTTTCAATATACCCTTTACTTTCAATTTACAGTTCTGCAGAGAAACAGAGTGCTCTGATTCCTGGTTTTAGAAGAAAATAAAACAAACTCATGTGGTGAGCATGGGCCGAAGTCTCTGAATTTGATTGTAGCAACTCCTCTGTGTCAGTAGTTGGACCTTGGATCTCGTGTCTAAAAGCACATTCTTTGCTGGTATGAGATTAAAGGAAAGTGCAAAACCAAAGAAATGTTGCTGCACCTGGGTTCCCTTGGTGTAGAGACTACAGCCTGCTCACTTCCCTCTGGGCATGTGACAGGCCACCAAGGGACCTTGTGAAATCCAGGGGGGAAGGCGGGGGGGGATATAGAGGGAAAGTTACAGACTGCAGGTATGGGAGCGGACTCTTGCATGCGCTAGTGTAAAAAAGGTCATACATCTGACTCTTTTCATGGGCTATTGAGGAAAGAAATGTGACAGTGAACATTACATGGTATGAGCCTGCAGAAAGTGGGGGCAGACAAGGTCTGCAGATAAGGGCTGTTGGAAGTCTCCTAGAGGCCAATGTG
>NW_008824591.1:1594696-1605988 GCF_000699105.1 Pygoscelis adeliae
AAGAGCGTTAATGAGACGGATGTGCAAGAGAGGAAAATGGTAGTGGTGCTTTGACCGTGATGGTCTAAGGATTCCATGGAGACAAGGTTTGCAGGGGGAGGTAATAGCTTCTATTAGAACAATTGGTATCATTGAGGGAAAAAAATGACTAGCTTCTGAGCACCCAGTCATTGCAGAGGTATGAAAAGGAAATTGGGGTGAAGTATTACAAAAAGCACATGGAAAGAGAGCCTGACATACGCATTTGTATAGCTGGTGGGCTGGTTGGTAGATCTGTTGTCTGACGCTCTTTTGGGGCAGCTGGATTCATGCAGACAGGGTGTAAAATGCTTCTGAATCAGAGTGGAATGACTCACATTTCCCTTGTTCTCATGTTTACTTATGTAAATGATAACAGTAAGCTCAGGACAGATGGAGCTGGATCCTTGTTGCTCTCACACAATGTACATTTTTCCTTCAGTGGCCAGACTACTGCTATGCATTATTATGCACTGCAGTCAGAGATACATTGGTGCAGTGAGCCATACAGGAGATGTATAGACAGTATGAATCAAACCAAATATCCTCAGGGTGAAAGCCAGTGTTCTCTATTTATGGGGTAATGGAAAATTCACTTATTCGAAAACAGCAAGTTGGAGGCAATTTTTGTTGCCAGGGGCAGCTACTAGAGGGAGACATTACCACACTCTCCAAGCCAGGGCCACCTAATTCGTGGCAATATGTCCATAATATCTCTCAAATAATGAGCAAAACGAATGCATTAGTTTCAAACCCAGGTGAAAAGGACCATTGACCTAGCTGAATCACCAGCAGTCCCTTCTATCCTCACATCTGCTTCCATCTGCAGGTCGTCCCCCACTACCTCCTCTGCTCTAGCAGACATGGATTATTCTGGGAAGCCTGAATAGCTTGTCAGTTTTCCAATGTTGAAAAAACAGTCTTTCTCTTCTGCTGTCATCTTTGCCCCTTTTTAGGGAAGGTCCCTCTCCATATGATGCATTCCTTTCAGCAGAGGGGACCCTGCGGTTGTTTGTTGGCTTGCCCTGTGATCTCCTTGGTCTTCTGCTTTCCAACTTTTCTAGCTTGTTTGCAAACTGAATTGCTTCTTTCATTGCTGAAAAGGGCTAATGACCTCTCCTAGTAGGGCATCTTGGCAGTGTCGCTTGTCTCCAGGTTATTTAGCATTTCAATGCCAGCACACAGTGTAAAACAGCACCAGTACTCTTTTATTCACTAGCAGTCATTAAGTCAGCTTGATTTGTTTTGAGGGCTTTTTTCCTTTTTTTTTTTTTTTTTAATTTAGATCATATAAAAAGCTAACACGAGAAATTTTAACTTATTATTTATCTTTTGATAAAGATGGATCAACTAAGATAAAATGTTATATCAAATTTTCACAAAACAATGCCACAATTGCTGAGTGGATTTCCTGCTTTTCTGACCACCTATGGCTGGGTTTAGGTGGTAGCAGAAACTGTTTGTCCTCTCTTCATTAGGACAGAAAGCAAGTGCAAATTTGATGGAAATACTTGAGACTTGAAAGCAGAAACAGACAATTCTGTCCACCTCACTTGTCTTTAGAGAAAGCAGGAGCCATGAATCACATGGAAATTGCTTTAATCTTGCTATGTATTAATAATACTCAATTTCATTTATTGTGAGCAAGAGGAACACAGACCTCCCCTGCCTCCTGCTATGTTCATAATTTATCCCCAGCCAATTAACTTCTGCTGCAGAATTAATAAACTATTATATTATTGATGCCAAAAAGTGGGTATGGCATTCTCTGTCTTTCTGACAGTGTTGTGAAAAGATATGTATATCATTGCAACAGCAAGGAGAGTTTTTCTGAATTTCCTTTTGTACCAAGCTGTGGGAGGTGATACTCTGTGGGAATCAGTTCTTAATCCTTAGCCCATTACTAACTCTGTGGCCACCCTCATCTGGCTTCTCTTAAAATGCTGAAACCTATCTATGTCCCTCAAAGTTTCCAGAGTCAGTGGTATTGCTGAGATCAATTAATGAGGTCAAATGGTGGATTTTCCATGTCTGCCTCATCACTAAGATGAGTCACTTTAGATATTAAAAAAATTAAAGGTAGCGCTCCAGTTCAGGATAGGATTCATCTCACTTAGATAGAAGTCAGTGAAATGTTCCGCTACAGCTGAAGTAGACCCTACAGACTCCTTTCAAAGTCAGTGAAGAGAGACAGGCACTGTGAGGAGCAATTCTTCTAGCCAGTGTGGACATCTATTTCAAGACAAGATAAAGCGTGCCCCAGGCAGCGCTGACTCTACCGACTGGATCTGCATCAGAGAGGCCTGCGCTGCAAATATCTACTTGTAATTGGAGAAAGACCCCTTGCTGTGCAATCTGAATACTTTCAGCAGGTCACCCATGCCACCTTCTCTTGAGGTGGGTGAGGTGTGGAAATGAAGGGAGACTGCATGACTAGCTTATCCTGGTGCCAACCTTCTAGACACCAGGTTTTGGAAAGGCGAGTCTCAGGACCCAGGTTTGCCAACCCATGGAAGGGTACAGTGATGTGGGGAAGCAGCCTCTGACTATGGTGATGAGGTGCTTACTGACCCCACGATGCCTTTCGTAAAATACCACAGCCATCTGGTCCCAAGTGGCATCTTCAGTTCCCTTCCTACCTAATGACCTGCACAATGAACCCACCCATTACCAAAGGACTGCTGATGGGAGCTGGCTCTCCCTTCTAAGTGCTACAACTGTTTATGCCCCTTGTGCAATACAAAAGTATTTTTAGTGCAGTAAATGTAAGTTATTTCCACCAAAAAAGCCACTCTGCAGTGTCATGACTAGAAACAGCTTTTATATTGCCTCAGATCCGTACACCCCCTGCCCTCATAGGAAGCTCTAAAGCAGTGGATAGTGTTGGACAAAGCCATGGTTCTGCCAAGCAGGTTCTTGTTTGGAAATGTGGGTTTGTTCAAACCTAAGCTATTTGAGGGAATGCATCTTTTCTGTAAGCAAAAATTTCTTAGACCTACAATACCACTTTCGTTTTGGAGAGAAATAGTAAACAGGGCCTGACTGCCCCATAATCAAAGACCAGGCTGTTTTCTTTTTGGCTAACTATGACTGAGGTCAAAAGGCTAAGGGGTCCCTAGGACCTCTTCAACGTCTGCGCTGGAACCTGTATCTTCTGTGGTCCGGGAAAATGCACTTGCTGCCAGCCTGTCATGTGTCAGGCTCTGGATGTGTGACCTTGCTGATGCATTTCTGTTGGAGCTTTTCCATTTCTGTAACTGAGCCTTGCAGCAGAGACTGTCTCTGCTGAACACCCTAGTGGTTACTGTCTCTTCCCAGATGCAACTCTCAACTTTTCTGGTCTCTCAATGGGAAAAAAATAAAACCCATAAAACAAATAACTCCCAATCTAGCCAACCAAGCAACTCGCCTCACCTCCCAAAATATTGTTGTTTCAGTGCAATGTGAAATAGAGAAACAAATGTTGAAATATTTGTTTGGTTTCTGCAGTGATAAAATCCTCCCTGCTCTGCAGTGGGCTGAAGGCTCAATTTCTGGCTCATGTAAAGTTTTATTTAAAAACTGAAAAGTCCATGTAAACAAAGTTGAAGTGCTATTGTTTCTGAAGACAGCTCTGGGCTTTTCTCTATGGTAACCTCCCAGAAGGTAATTAGGGAGCCATAGCAACAGCTACACCTCCTAGCACACTGTCTGCTCTCTCAAATACTGTGCAAGCTCCAAAACATACAGGCAAGCATGCTGGGGATGCCGGGCTGGTTTACATTATGTGAGAGGCAACTGATGTTTCCCAGCGTCACTTGGGGCTTTGTTTTTGACAATGTTCTGTGTGTTTGTGCTTCAGCGTGTGAACAGGAGACACTGGCCAAAAGCTGTGATCGTGTGTCCTTGCCTTATGTGGGAAGCCAGGCGTGCAGTGCGTCTGTCCAGGCCGGGAAGCCTTGCTAGTTGTGAGTTATCACATGCCGTATGTGGATCCATGTCCTGCAGCCATCTCTGCAGTGGGGGTGGTGCTCTATAGCTGGGGAGAAATCACGTCCCCGGTGTTCAGCCCTCCCCAGATTTGAGCTGTGTGCTTTGGATCCCAAAATCTTGGGATTTTGCTCCATTGCTGATCTAGGTTGTATGAACTTTGGAGTTAGAATCTAATCTGTACTCTATGTCCTGTTGTTCCCTGGTGAGTATCTACAGCACTGGTACCCACTCCTCCCCAGTGGGGAGGCACTCTGAGAAGCCCAGAAATGCAGTTTGGCAAAAATCCCCAAGCAGGGGTGGAAAAGCAGTGAGGCTTTGTGCTAGATGTGACATCCAAACACCCAAAACAATGATTTTCTCCAGCTCTCCACAGGTGTCTTCCTCTTTGTAAAAGGGACCAACAACATTGCTCTGCTTATGAAATTCTTACAAGAGACATTCAAAAGCTCTGACATTCAAAAGCTCTTTTGTTACAAGAGGTCAGGAAAAATGCCCTGACAAGGTGACGGTTTCCATCCCCCTCTTACAGAGCAGCTCGATGTAAACTGCGATGGAGGGTGGAATATTGCAAGTAATGCAAGTTTGGCTGTATAAATTGGGCATTGCCCTCCTCTCACATGCAATGGTACAGGACACAAGGCACAGGTGTCCTAAATAAACCTTAGACCTCGAATACTCATGGGGCATACAACCATGCCAGCACTCCTCCCTTTGCTTTGAACAGGTCTGTGGAAAGCACCGTCTTGGCCTGCCAGAGTATAACTTCTGAATTAGGATGGATAGTGGGCCTGGGAGGCCCCAAAAGAGGTGATGGTCTTTAGATGGATGACTCTTCTGAAATAGGACTCTCTTGCAGGAAAACAATATGCTGGTAATAAATGACAGAGGCAGGGATGGCAAAGCCCTTTTAGTGCCTGGACATAGAGTGGGACTCCGGGGTCTGGGTTTCATCACTCATTTTTCCCTAATCTACTGTTCTCAGGTTGCTTCATGTGCCTTTTGCCTCCATTTCCCATGCCTGTAAAAGGGGACATCCTTTGTAACACATACCAAAGCCTAGTGACAGGCATGCGCTGCCAGAGCTGTTACTAGCAGCATGCACATCCAGCCTTAGAAAGGCAGTGCATCTTCCAGCAGCTGCCCACTGTCTTTCATTCAGTGGCCATCTTCCACCTCTGCAATGAAAATTTTGCTCACCTGGATGAGGACGGACCTCAAGGTGTTTGCTGTTCACTGGTGAATATGCTGCGGTGGTCTAGAGAAAGCCACTTTTTGGTGCTGCCATACGAGGTTCAATGCCCAGGCACTGCAGGCCACAGGGGAAGCAAACAGAGCAGAGGAGAGCATGTGCTGTTCACCTTCCACGTACCACACATGTCTGTCCCCAGACACCCAGGCCAGCAGCAGCAATTTCTGCTAAAAACAGGAATGATTTGGAGTGCATTTAAGCCTATCCATCCACTTAAGCAAGGTATTTAGATGCAACAGGTCTCTGGTTTGGAGCTGACAGGCGTTTACTCTATGAAGACACGAAAGCTGTAATTTCCCATAATGAATAGCAACTGCTTATTAGCTGATCTCTCCTTTCCTAATTTTGTTTTATGTGTGATCTTGGCAGAAGTGCAGCTGCTCAGCTGCAGGTGGGAGATAGGAAGTAAACTTAAATACGCAGGAAGAAAGAAAGAGTATATCAGAAAAATGCAGTAAGAGAAATTAAAAAATTTTGCAGAAAGGGATCAGGGAAGGTGGGCTCAGGAAACATTTTCCTCTCTGGATCAGTATTTCAGTCTGACTCACCTGCAGGTGGGAGGTGGTTTCTTGTGTGTTTTGGAGCTTGCACAGTGGTTTTTGGTCTTCTCTCTACAGCAACTTGTATCCGATATTGTTGAATATGGCTGTTCAAGATCAGTACTGGACGCACCATTTTAATTCCTCTTCCTCAGGAGGCTGTTAAAAAAAATACAGAGTTGATTCAGTTCAAGGACCTAAGTGGCACCCAGTGAATCGCTCAGCATTTCTTCCAAGAAGAGGGCATTGCAAAGGCTTCTCTGCCTGCCTGTTTTTGCTGTCTGATTTCTATTTGTGATATCTCTGAGCCTCACCTACAGCTCTGTTTCCCTGAATGGTCCCATAAATGAACAAGATTTGAGCGTTTTGTGACCTCTATCTTGTTGGAAGGAATGGGTCTTTTTATCTCCCAAGAGCCTAACAGGTCACAGGATTGTAATTACCTCCACCGAATGATCCAGATAGAGTGAGACAAGTGGGTCTGAAGATAAAGGACAAGCAGCCACACCATAGTCATCACAACCACTAAAGCCTAACTAGGACTCTGGGGCTGTCTCTGCTGGAAGGCTGGCTTTGAATGGACTGTGGAGAGAAAATAACACTCTCATGCCCTCTTGGCAGTCCCATTAGTGTTGTCAAGAGACTGGCAGGGCAAGGCAAGGGGTTGAACTGTCATTGTCTACCTTGCAATCACTCTGCAAGGGGAGTATCATCATCTTCCAGGCTGTCCATCAGGGAATAAAACTCCCCCTCCAAGAAAAGGAGAGTGGAGAAAGGTCTCGATGAGGACTGTTAACACATAAATGCAGACACCCAGAGTTCTTATTGTGCTGTTTTCCCATCCCAAGAAAGTTCTGTTTATTTTAAACTCTTGGTTTCCCTGTTTGCAAGAAGCAATGATACAACGCAGACTTGGCTCCTGCTATGGCCTTTGGATGGGTTACTGAAGGAGGTGGGTGGGCAGTGTTGGTAGTTGGACCCAATCCTTTCCGCTACCAACAGCACACAGACCGATGGTTACACTAGAGTTAAATGCAAACAGGAGTGATCAGCTTTAGAAGGTGTGATTATGTACAGAAACTACTGTCAGACACTACGACCTTAATCGTTACCTTCTAATCCGATCTACATGGGCAAACCCAGGAGCCCAAGAATGTTCCCAATGTGTGAACCAAAGGGGCAAACAGGTTAATAGAGTGATAACAACCAGCTCCCACCCTGTGTACATGAGCTGACAGCCCAGGGAAGACTAAGGGCTGTGTGGGGTGGAGGACAGAGCAACAGCCCCGCACATGCTCCGTGGCAGCACGCTGCAGGCAAAACAGTCTCAACTTGGGGAATTTTTGCTTAATTTAATTTCTTGCCAATTAACACCAACTTCTGATGCCTGATTTGGGTACTGAGGAAATAAAGAGAAGACAATTAAAAAACACTTAAGAAAACACATTACCTCCCATTTCCCAGAGCTCAGATAAAGCCAAACACTTACCCCTCTCCCCCCCCCCATCTAAGTCTGTACACAGTGAGGGTTGATGCTGCTCTTTGCTTGTTACTGGTTTTCCTCCACTCAAGTGTTGGTCACCCACGTCCATAGTCCCTCGGGGGTGTTCCTCTCCCACTGTGGGTCACCCATGGCCACAGTCCCTCAGGGGGGGTCCCTGCCCTGGTGTGGGTCACACACAGGCTACGGACCTGGCACAACTCAAACTCTGCGATTTATGTCTGATACAGAGCAAAGAGTGGTGATGGAGCCCTGCAAATCCTTGATGGGAGGTTTCAGCATCCCCCGGCGGATCTCTGAAACAGAGGTTACGATGATAATATACATCCTGCTGTCATTTCAATGAAACGACAATGGACTGATTGCATTAAGCACCCTGTCAGCTATTCATTAAACGCCTGATTGAAGACTGTCACCGATGCCTTTTCTCTTTTAATTAAGACAGGTGCTTTTGAAGGCAGGCTGGAAGCCAGCGTGCAGGACCGGGAGGCAGGCGCGGCTCTGGGCTCCTGCTGCGGGAGCTGGGCAGGGGAGCGCCAGGAGGACCCTTCCCCCTGCTCCCTTTGCTGCCCTGAGTCTGACTTTGGAGAGAGTGTTAATTAAAAACTGTTTCAAGGATTCATCTGCTGAGGCTTCTTTCTTAATTAGCACACCCTATTAGCAGTAAAACTGTGTAACACAAACAAGGTTTTACATATCTTCCCATTTTCTTCTCTTACATTTGCTGGAGCGATAACAGAAGATGGATTATCTGTGGGTGTTTCAGCTGATTAGGAGCCAAGTTTTTGTTTTCTCTGTCCCTTTCTGCTCCAGTGTTACGAATGTCCAGATGCGGGAGATTTCGTCTGTGTGAACGACCCTGGAAAGTGAAGCATGTGCATACAGAGGGCTCACTAATGAAGTGGTTCGGATGGCAGTTAGCACACGCCGAGCATGTTAAGATGGTGGAGACCAGCTCCCAGAGGTGCCCCAAAAGACCAAAACAGCAATAGCAAAGAATAAATACATTCAGTCAGAAAAATGGTTTTGTCGGTGCTGAAATACACAATCTCAAGCCTTTCTGCACGCTTCATTTAACAGGGGACAGCATTAACCCTTCTGGAAATCAGGGCACCTCATTCAGGTGTTTCAACAGGGACTGGAGAGAGAAAAGTTGAGTTATGCCCCACTTTGCAAGGCTGTGGCTGGGCTGTGGAGGGGGAAGTGGGGGATGCAGCCATGCATCCTTCTCTGCTCACTGGTTCCTGCAAGGGGGTTCCCTCTGAAGCAAACAGCACAGCCCAAACCACCGCTTTGGAAACCTTCACCTTGGCTGGCGGCTCTGATTCGTAGCAGTGATATTTATACAGAGCCACGTGCCTGTGGCTTGACATGATGGAGGGTGGTAATTTCTGATTAATTCTTCAGAGGAATACAAAGCCCAAATATTATATTCAAGTATAGAGTCTCCAAAAATCCTATTAACAGGCTTCTCTTCATTATTCCTTTGATTTGCATAGTGCTGTCTTAATGCAGACTAAATGTAATTATTTCTCATTGCTGTTTTGCCTGTATTAGTAAAAGCTAATGCCACAGGGCCTTGTTCAAAAACTGCCTGTATAAATATTGTTAAAAATAAATGCATAACATTAATTCTCCATCGTTCATGTCACTGTTTATTTAATGCTCTAAAAAGCTAATTACCACTAATTTTATTCTACATCATCTTGAGGTCTTACAGTCTCGGCACTATAAGATAAAAGAATTAATTGTTAATTAGCATACCTTTTTTGGAGAACACTTTTTTCTTTATCAAAGATTAGAAGAGGAAGAAGAGGGGGGAAGGGGAAGAAATGAAGCTCTCAATAATTCTGCCAGCTGTGGTGCCAAAACGGGCTTTTTCTTAAACAACAACACAAAACTTTTATCTGGCCCTGGGGAGAAGAAGTACAAGCTATGGTGTGTGAAGCCAATAAAAAGCATCAGTATTATTATTAGTTTTCCTTGCACTGGGTGTCTGAACACATTGTACCCGACTGTGTCTGCAGCCTGATGGATTTGTAAAATGGGAAATGATGCCGCTGGAATTTTAGACATCCACCACCAGAAGCCAGGATGCCCTTTGCTGCGAAACGACCTGGGAGGCAGCACGAGCATTAACTCCTCTGAACATTAACATGGCTGTATTGCATTTGAAGGAGCATTGATGGGGGATGCCAAGCATTGCAATGCCCATTCCTAGGCATCCTAATGCCCAGGGGAAGCCAGAGAGACCTCCAAGCCGGGCAACCGGGCATGAGATGTTTCACATTACCACCTCAAAAAGTCTAAATGCAGTCAAAACCATCATACAAGCTTAGATTTACACCACTCACCTGAAGGCCTGTGCTTGTTGCCTCACTTTGACCCCCCCAGCCATAGTTGTGCTTCTCAGAGTCAGATGACACGGGTAGATCTCGTGTAGAAGACACTCAGGCAAGACAGCAGAGGGAGAACTGCAGCGTACATCACCCCGCAGTGCCTATATGCTAAGGACAGGTTCCTGTACGGAGACACCATGGGGCAAAGGAGACTTTTCCATCTTTCTACCCTTTTCTGGGGCCCCCTAGTCCAGACCAGATGGGATTTCAAGGAAGGGATAAATCGGGGGTGGTGGGATCCTGTGGGAAGGCAGTGGTCCTTTTTCTGCCCTCATTTCAGGACACCACCCACCGGCCTCCATTCCTTCGCTTCAGTGCAGTTGCCTGTCTCACTCTATGTGTTTCGGGCAGAGATGTTTGCAGTGAGCTTGACCCTGACAGCAGCAGCTTTGCAGGTCACAGGAAAAGGCATTTCATCAACTTCGTCTTGCAGAGCCAGGACCCTGTCAAACATCGCCATGCTGATATACTAAACATACTCCTCTCCCCAGCTTAAGCCTCAGATCAGCCAAGAGGGGTAACACTGAGTTTGGTTTAGCCCTCATGGCAGTTTCCTTGCCCTTGTGCCCAAATTTTCAGCCCTCCCCTGCCACAAATTCTCTAATACCTTCCCAGGGCAATGGGCCACCATGCCATTAATCTCCGCTGCAACAAGCACACCTTGGAGCCTCACCGTTCGGTGTCGCGATGGGAGCGTGCTGCTTATGCCAGAGCAGACTTGCCACTTTGTGATATATTTATAGTTGCGTTGCTTTTCTCTCCAGCTAATTGGAAATGTCAGGGAACTTTTAATTTGTAACAATGAAGTGAAACTCTTCCGCCTCCGTATTTACATAAATTAGGGGGAGTTTGCACACATACATTTCCTGGAAGAAAAGACAAAAAAGAAACAAATTCAGGATGAGTTTCCTACTTGAAATATTCATGAAGCCAAGCATAAAAATACAGTTAACTGACTAGACAGACTTGTCAAAAAAGAAAATTAAGGACAGAGCCATGGGGACAGTTTAAAAACACGTCCTGTTAGGCTTCTTGCCCTTCCCACTCATTTGGTGGTGGACTCTGCCTGCCCTCGGGTTTTGTCACAGGCGGAAGGGGACAGTCCCTCGCACCGCTTCTGATGCTGCCCAGTTAGAAAGCCAGCACATCGGAGATGGGCTATGTCTGTCCAGCCGCTCAGCCCCAGAAAGTGGATGGGCTGGGGAGGTCTGGCGGGTCGGAGCAGGAAATTAAATCAGTCTGGCACGTCAGCCATGCTCGGAGCCCGCGGGCCAGCCCCTGCTCCGGCCCTCGTTAGCACGGGTTGGGACGCCCCCGCACAGAAGTCAATGAGAGCTCTGCTCCAGCCGGCCATCGCGGGGCTGAGCCGGGCTTTGCTTCGGGCCATTTCTGAGGGGGATTTGTGGGTTGTTATTTTTTTGCTAAAAAGATTGTTTTATTGATTGGCAGCCGCTTTGTAGAGGTTCACGCAGCCTTAATGAGATGCCTTTGTGAGGAACTACGAACCCAGTGCCTCGGCCCTGGACAGGGCTGAAGGAGACAGAGGATTCTGGGGTGGAAAATGAGCATTTATTCAGCAGCAGGAAACATTGGATTCTGTTACTTCTCAGCAGG
>NW_008824591.1:1606029-1613869 GCF_000699105.1 Pygoscelis adeliae
CATCTAAGTATCTGTCCACATCCATGACCTATTACCTACTCCCAGTAAATATTTAAATCTCAGATAGCTTAGCATTTTTTGGCTATTTTTATTGTACCTGCAGTCAGAGCACAGCGAGGGTCAGTGATTCAGCTGCTAGCATAATTCATACACAGTGTTCTCCAGCATTATCCTATGAATCTACTATTAACCTGCATTATTCCATTAATTCAATATTTATCTCTGGTGCTGTTAATGGAGTATTTGATTTAACAGTACATGAATATTGCATCCTGCATTAAGAAAAAAGGTGAAATTAGAATTTAAAACCAGAACAGGATAATTGCTAATCTAATACACTTGCAAAATTGTTAACACAAATTCTGCTAGGCTTACCCCAACCGTGGGGCTGACATTTCAATGCAGTTAGCACAGATGGAACATTTTGTAATTTGTACAAAGGGACATATTCCATGAAGAATGCTGGAACCCTGATAAGTTAACATCTGTTAGACGTTTCATATGGTTTGCTGCGGCTACACAAAAATTCAAATCCAAGGGTAAAAATATGTCTTGGAGGAGCAATAACAGCTTGATTTAGTCTCGACGCTTTGTCATTTTCAGTCACGATGGCACTAGGACACAGCTTGCAGAAAAGGTCTGGGCCCCACATGAACAACCCATATGGAGGGACTGGGCCTGGAGAACTGTGAGTTGATTCCCTATTCATATGTTTTTGTGTCTTCAAAATTGCTCAGAGATTCTTGCTTGCAGACCTTGTAAGTTCCCAGACAGACTGAAATCAAGTAGTGATGGTAACATAGGCTTTGAGATAAGTCTGGTCTCTTGTATAGCTCTATTTTGGGCCAAATGATGGACACCTGACAGATGCTTGACTAGCATCTTCCAGATAATTGCCACATTTTCATTTGAAACTGACAAAGATGGAGAATCTTCCACTGTCTGTTTTAGTGGCTGATCATTCACACTGCTAATGTGTTATGGCCTCTTTCTAATCTCTCTTGCTATAGTTTTCAAATACTGGGTTTTGTTGTTCTTTCCTACAGACCACTTCGACAGAGTCTAAGATCAACTCACCTGTAGGTTTCTACACTTTAAAATCTGTTTAGATCTTAGCATTGGTCTGAAAGGTTTGCAGAAGAATAAACAGCTGGAAAAAAAATAGAAAGTGAAAGCTGGCCAAAGTTGCCTGCCAGTGCTGCCACCCTGAAGCCCTCTGTTTCATGGCTTGGATCCAAAACCTGCACAGGAGCTCTGTGCTGCCATCTGGGCCACTGCACGCTTGCTGAGCCTATTCCACCTGGTAAACATTCTTCTTCCTGAAATTTCCCCTCCTGCACTAAAGACAAGGACTTTGTACATAAGTGACAGCCTGTCCCACACCTCCATTCCTAATGTACAGCTCACGGGAGGGTTTGAACAGCTCTGTTTCCTTTCATTTGAAATACTTTTGCAGATTCCTGATCAGAGCTTTAAAAAAAACAAAGAAGATGCTGTCTGCAGACAATCCCTTTTGAGTTTTATCTTGATTCCACTGCATGCTGGGAGAGGGGATTTGAAGCTTTTACCAGGGCTTTGTGGTTACCCAGGCAGTACAGATCGATATAGCTTGTTGATACATACCTCATTATCCTGTCTCTGACTCAAGAAGCTCCTGTTTACCCGGGTCATCAGAGAATACCTTTAAGTAGGTCAGTTTGGGGGAGGAGGGGACACCTACCCAACCTGCCTGTTTAGTATCCAAAATTTGCACTGAATTTCCCATCTATCATGGGGTGGTGAGTGTTAATTACACGGGTGATGAGAAGCCAAGGAGGGTGAAGGCAGCATCAGTCTTGGCCTTCTGGTACTTGCCAGAACATTGATGCAGAGTTTTTTCTTGTTCCTGGATCTGCTCAAGCATGTAATGATGAGAGCTTTTTTTGTGGAAGTTCAGACTTCTCATAGCACGAGAGCTTCCTGCTCTGACATGTTTTCAGAACTGCACTCCTGCAGCCTGGGGAAAGAAAAGGACTGTCTTGCTCTTGCAGAATACAGAGAGCATTTGCAAGTCATTGGTGTTTCTCCCAGTCTCCGTTCAGCATATGAAGGTGTTAGCAAGCAAAGCTTTTATGGGGAGTGTAACAGACCAATGTTGAAAAGAGATAGCTGCTATCTTGTAAGCGCAGGCACTGATGAAAGGAAATCAGGGTCAAGGATCAGAGACTTTGTATAGGGCAGATGGATCAGACATGCAGTGTACCAAATTGATGAGATAGCTCTCACCTAGAGATTTACAATATCAAGGGCCTTGCTGGAAGAGCAGTACAAAGGGAGATTTTTTCAGATTCACTTGCTGCAGTGTGGTCAGCTGTGTCAATATGCTACAATTACTACCACGCGTAGAGGACCAAACTCCTCCTCGCCTTCACCGCAAAGTCTGATCCAGGAAAGGATTTGGACAAAGTGCTGAATAATAGCTTTCTTACTGATGTTGCATGATTAAAACAGTCTGGGCTTCAGTACTGGACCTAGTCCAAAATAACACGGTACTAAATGCCTGCAAGGGCCTGCCAATTTGTTGCAATAGAAAAGTGCTGCTCATCTGGTCTAGTGCCTTCCACGAGCATCTCACAGCTCCCCAGCGGCGAGGTGCTTGGACCTTCTGGATGCTTGGACCTTACTGCCTGTGAGCAGTCCATCTGCTGATTTTGGTAATGCCTGGGCCTTTCGGCTGAGGTGCTTTAGCCAGGTGGTTACCCAGAGTCAGGGCTGCTTTTCCTCATACAGGGAGCATTAAACCCTCATTTTTTTTGTCCTTAAACATTAGATTTTTTGAAATACCAGAAGTCCCCCCACAAAGACACATAACATTTCTCTGTGCAGTTCTAAAGAATATTAAATCTAAGAACTGCTGAATGAGGTTCTAGCTTGTCTCAGACTCAGGTAGGCATCATACTGCAGTTTTACATCTCAACAACTTCCTGATGAAATACATCTTCAGTCCACGCTCTACCCACAGGCCAACCTGGGCCTGCAAGCAGTGGAAATACTGTATCTCTGAGAAGCTGGGAGTTTCTCACTCCCCTTTGATCTCACTTAAGCATCAGCACCAAAGTAGAATTAAAAAATACAAGATAAAAGAGAAGGGCTGCTGCATATGAGGTGAATGATGAAGGCTCTGGGTCCGTGGATGGACTCAGCTAGGTTCCAACTGCATTTAAGTAAAATACTGCAACACATTTTTGTTAAATGCAATTTTATGGTTTTAATGAATCTCCCTTGATATCTGCCATCATGTTTCTGTTTCCAGGAACAAGGATAAATGCAGTTGTTTTCAACCAGTTTTCCCATAGTGTCTACACGATGGGTGCGAGTTTGGGAAATGCAAGAATTACATCAGGTGACAATTAGATGCTTCCCCTTCTGAATCCAAGCTGTCATATTTTTCCAGTTACTATAAAAGATACACCTCCAGATATTAATTGGCATCTATGTGCAATGGAGTTGTTTTCATTAACACCAGAAGAGGTAGAAACCCAGCCCACAGGCTCTGTGGTGCCTCTGAAAATCATGATGATACCTTGAGTTTCACTGTCAGACAGAAGTGGTTAATATAGCCTGGTGACCTCTACCAGCCATTCTCACCTGTAATTCCCTCTTCTTTTTTCTCCACTGCTTCCTTGTATGTCCTGAATCCCTGTTTGAGTGAAAGGTGTCAGTTATTGCAGGTAGTCTCTGATTTAAGACTCCATTCTTATGTTGGGAACAGATTTGCCTCAGGATATGTGAGAAAGTGATTAATTTAAATCACATGCAATGATGAAAGAGCATTTGTCTGACAGCAAATGTATCATCATCCTTTGGTGGGGTACCCTTCTGCCGGGACTGAGGCACGAATCTTTGCCACACACATCTGAGGAACTGCTTTCATTTGGGGCTCCTCAGGGTCCCCCGTTGCAGCCAGTTCTCCCTCCCCTCTGAGCGTACCTTCACCACTTCCACCTTGTCTATGCTGGGAATCAGGCAGGTTTTCCAAAACTGTTAGTCAGACACCACTGTTGTTCCAAATGAAACCTCTTTTTTTTTGCTTTTTAGTCTGCTCTGGAGATCTGCAGTTGTGCTGATGCTGGCAAAGTCTGATCGAAACTAAAGGCTCTTTCTTTTGCAAACAAAAAATAGAGTAAGAACCTTGAGTTTTAGTCAGAATGCTTTTTCAAGTAAACATTTCCAGCTGGCTCCAGTAATTACCTTTAAAGGGGTTGTCTGATTACCTGTAGCTAAAGTGAAACCTGCATTAATGCCCTTTATCTCTTCTTTTGTTTCACTTTTATCACTCACTAGAAAATCACTAATGATGTCAAATTCAGGGTTAAGAGATTTTTATGATTTTTATTATTGTAGCATTCTTCTGATCCAGGAGATTGAGTTGAGATAACTGGGACCTGCACTCAGCCCTTCACCCCTTAGCACATGAGCCTGGTAATTCCTTGTAGGCACAATGTTCCCATGGAAGACAAATCCTGGCCTTTAGCCATCTCCTGTTTCTGTCCTAAGAAGAAACCTCTGAAAGAAATTAATGATTAAACTGTTACTTAAGGTGTCAGCCAGGAAGAGAGGCAGAACCTGTAAGTTGCTCTCTCCGTGGTATGGCCCGCTGAGAGCTGGCAGTCTGTGCTTGGCTGGTCATTGCAACCCTCCTGGTGGTCCATGGAGAGAAACGAGCACTTACACAGGGGATTCCTCCTTCCACTCAGTCTGAAGATGCATCAGTCACTCTCTGGAAACACCGCCTTCTTTCTATCCTCTATTGGCATAGCTTAAGTAATTTAAACAAAGTGCCTGACTTTTAAAAGCTGCCGTTAGGTGCAATGAATCCCAGCCTTACCTAGCAGAATGGTGAGAATAACTGAGTGTTTGGTTCTTTGGTCAGCCCCCGAGGAAGCCCTCAGTCATCTTAAGCACATCAGTTTTGTTGCCTACCTTCTAGATGGAATGAGAAAAGCATTGAGAAAAATCTGGCAGATCAGAGAGTACATTGGGTTTAAATTGAAATGAAACAGTTCAGGTTGGAGGTTTCTGTATCCCTTTAAACCTTTTGAAAAGTTAAATGTAGGTCAATATCAAAGTAAAACATCATGCCAAGGCAAAGTATTCATTTTTCCAGTGCAGAAACTGACTTTTAAAATTTTTATGTATTATTTTCTCTTTCTCTCTCTGCCTTTTGCTTGAAAACATTTGTCAAAGTTGATTCAGATTCATAAATAATGATTTTTAACCTGGCCAGAAAATGGAAAGAGCAGAGCTGAAACTCACACTCATTTCCCCATCTACAGCCTGCCAACCTGTTCAGAGTATGGACTTCTGTGCTTTGAAACAAGACTAGTATAGATAAAGGATGACTTAAAATGGGGGGTTTTGCCCAGTTTCCCCTCTGCAGGGGTTTCTAGCTCCAGACACAGCCTGAAGTGAAAGGTGATGGCTGGATCATGGCAGAGGATTCCTATTTACCTGTTTATTTACTCACCTGTTTTAAAAAAGCAGTAGGTGGTGATTTCCCTGCTTGCACATCCCTTACCACAGTGATAACTGCAACAGAGCATTGCCCATTTTCTATTAGAAATTAATTCTGAGGTATGAATGTGCCAATGTTTATAATTAGCACAGTAATGTATAGGCCCTGATCTTCATGGCTAATTTTTCATCTCTATTATTATTCACTCGTTGGTGACAGTGACTGTTTTCCACCTCATAAAGTGACAATACTCGCATATCAACACTGTTTCATGCATTAAAAGTGTTTCACATTAAAAAGAACCACAAAACCCAGACGCACTGTAAACAAGGTAGAAGAGAGCACAGTCTGAGTGGGGCAATCGTGTACAAAGAAGTCTTTCCTATATCAGGTTTCCTGTCAGTATTGCCCCCAAACAAACCCACAGGAGCCCATGAAAACATAACAAATACACCTGCCAGGCCCAGGTACCAGGAACATCCTTCTCCTTCAAGCATCAGCACTTCAGAACAGCACAGCTGTCATTCTTCCATCAAAATGAATGGCTGGATTTTCAAGGGGCTCAATGAAGATACGATGGCTGCTGTGCAGAGGCAGCTGACAAAACTTCATACAGGCAAATTCTGTCCAGTCCCATCAGGATAGAAAATTATGCAGAATTGTGTTGATATCATCAGTATTTTATCTTAGAAGAAAATTCTGAAAATATTGACATATCCCTTTTAAGGCTGCTTTTATTTTAATAGACCATTTTCATTCTGCAGTTTGAAATTGCTTTTCACTTTGTAGTTATATTTTTAATCTCAAAGTTGACCTTAAAATTAAGTACATTTACTCACATATCTTTGTTTTCAGGATCAAAAGTCCTGACTCAGATTGAACTTCACCAGAAAACAAGTTGTTTCATTCAGGCTGGGCTAAAGTATTAACTTAGATTTGGCATCATGAATACAGAATTAGGCTTTGAGGGAAAGGACCCCTTAGCATTACAGTTTTGGAAAGCAAATTGTTAGTGGTCTCCATAATTAGAGGTTTTCATTACTTGAAAAGTAACGTTCAGATCCTTCCTAGAACCCAGCTTTCAGGTTTTTCATCACCCTGCTTCCCACAGAATATTGTACCCGTTGCTTCCACCCTCCCCACACAGCTACCATCCATCATAGTCCCCACTTCATTCCCAATTGCAAGCCAGTCCCAGGGGCATTGTGCATGATGGGGTGTCCCTGAGGACTCCACTTTGCTCCTGCATATGGAGTGGATTAGAAACCACCAGTGCAAATGTTGCTTAATCTCCCTGAATCTGCTGTCACTGCACCTCTATCAGCCGCAGAGGAATTGGATTTAGCGCATGCAGCAGTGTCTCTTTTCTAGCATCAGGACAGGCACTTGCAGTGCTCTCCTCTGCAGTGTCAAACAGCTGCAACACCATGAACTTCACCTGGCTTATTGCTTTCCCAGGGCTGAATTCACAATTTCCATGTTTTATTACAAGACAAGCTTTAAAAAGTAGTCCTCTCCCAGTCATCACCCCATCTTCTGGGATTCACTCTCCAGACTGTGCAGTGAGGTAGGTTGTACCCATATTGTGGGCAAATGCAGTAATATGCATTCTACATGACCCAGGGGGCCAGGCAATGATATTACACAGCACAGTAATATTTCATTCAATCAGATATAGGCACAAGAGAGGACCATGTTTTAAAATGAAGGGGAAAATTTTATTAGTTAGAAATTGGTTTCAAAAACAGAGCCTCCACTCAATTGCATTTCTTTCTCTCTTGGCCAAACCCTAAAACGCTGGGAGCCGACCCCTTGACAGGCATAAATTGTGAAAGTTAATGTGGCCATGATGCCTTATGATGAAGTTCTGGCTTGTATTAGTTGTACACCAGTGTAAGCCCTCTGACTGCCAGGAAATTATTCCATCTTATAATTGAGATCTGTATCTGGCCCCCGAAGAGTAAATGTAGTCTATAGCATACAGCTAATGGTTTTATTAAAAACTTTTCAGTTCTCCTGATAGTTTATGGGAACATTTTTGCAATAGATGGGTAAGTATTTTATCACTAGGAGCAGAAGAGAAAAAGACTCCCTAAACTTTTCTGGATGCTAGAATATCTTGGTACAAGGATGCCTACTTGTAAGCAAGACATTGTCTCTGTTCTGAAGAGCAGCAGGATGAGGTGACAGGGGTATATCCTAATTAGGATCCCTGGGGGGATTCCCATTACATGAATCATAGAATCATAGAATCATAGAATCATTAAGGTTGGAAGAGACCTCCAAGATCATCGAGTCCAACCGTCAACCCAACACCCCCATGCCCACTAAACCATGTCCCTAAGC
>NW_008824591.1:1617147-1617888 GCF_000699105.1 Pygoscelis adeliae
CCTCCGGCTCGGGGCGTGTGGGGGGCTGGGGCACCCTCTCGCTCCCTGCGCCTTTGCTTTTTGCGGGTTTTGCCGCAGTTTTGCCGCTTCAGGAAGGGTCCCCCGGTGCGATCCTTTGCTTCGGAGCCCTTCGCCTCGGTGGCTTCGCTGAAATGGCGAAGATCTAGCCAAGAGTGGACCTGCATGTCTCCCAAAATACTGTCTCTCTTCTGACAAAATTGACACATTTTCTCCTTACCCACAAGAATTTTTATCAATAATGTTGAAATCCTGCATGGATCTTAGGGATGTTTGTAGGGCCCACTACTTTATCTAAAATTCTGTCTTCTATTACTATCATAATTTATTTGGGGTTCTGACTAAATGGGGTTCTTCCTCCCAGCTTGGGGTCTCATTTACAGCAAAAGAAACTGGCCCCATTCATTGATAGTTAGAATAGAATAGACTATTTCAGCTGGAAGGGACCTACAACGATAATCTAGTCCAACTGCCCGACCAATTCAGGGCTGACCAAGAGTTAAAGCATCCTATTAAGGGCATGGTCCAAATGCCTCTTCAACACTGACAGGCATGGGGCATCGACCACCCCTCTGGGAAGCCTGTTCCAGTGTCTGACCACCCTCTCGGTAGAGAAATGCTTCCTCATGTCCAGTCTGAACCTTCCCTGGGGCGGCTTTGAACCATTCCCACGCGTCCTGTCCCTGGGTACCAGGGAGAAGAGATCAGAACCTCCTTCTCCAC
>NW_008824591.1:1618283-1625287 GCF_000699105.1 Pygoscelis adeliae
CTGAACAGAACCAGTCCTAGGACTGAGCCCTGAGGAACACCGCTGGTGACCGCTCCCCAGGCAGATGTAGCCCCATTCTCCACAACCCCTGGAGCCCTGCCGCCAGCCAGTTCTTTACTCGCCGCACCCTGTACCTGCTCATCTCACAGCTGGACAACTTGTCCCGAAGGATGCTGGTGAGGGACAGCATCAAAAGCCTTATGAAAACCCAGAAAAAACTACACCCACCGCCTTTCCTTCATCCACGAGGCAGGTGACCTTATCAAAGAAGGATATAAGAGCAGTTAAACAGGGCTTTCCCTTGGTGAACCCATCTTGACTGTGCCTGATGATTGCATTGTTCTTTAAATGCCTTTCAGCAGCACCCGCTATGATCTTCTCCATCATTTTTCTGGGTACTGAGGTCAGACTCTGGAGGAAGAACTGCACACACTGCTCAAGGTGAGGCCACACCAATGCTAAATACAGCGGGACAATCCCCTCTTTTGACTGGCTGGCAAGATTTTCCTTACAAAATTACTGAAGACTTTCTAGGTGAGGTAGCAGTTCCTTATTTGTGCTTGAAAGGTGATACTGATCCCCAGCTTGTGTTCAGGAATGGCTGTGCGGCAAAGGCAGTGACCCAGGGGGTTCGATCTCTGAGTCTATGCTGGTGCTGCTCTGCAAAGTAGGGGAGCACAGGAGCAGCCATAAGCTTGACTGCTTGGCTTCTCCTCTTCACTGCTGCCGCTCCTCCAGCCTGCTCAGCCTGTGTGCCTTTCCAACACAGCAGGCTTGCATAAGCAAATGTGCTCAGGCGAACTTTTTTGTGTGTCATCAGACGCAACCACCGCCTGATTGAGGAGCACATGGCCCCTAAACCACATTTATCCATGCAGCCAGCAACCTTGGGCCACCGTGAGAATAGATGAGAAGAAATCAAACATCTCATCTATATTACCTCTGGTTTTGTGTTGACCTGTACAGCATGCAAGGTATAGTATGCCATGGAACAGGCTACAGAAAGCAACTTGCCCACAGTCATCTAGAATACTATTGCCCCTTTTGTCCCTGCTCATTGCAGGGCAGGTTGGACTAGATGACGTTTAAAGGTCCCTTCCAACCCAAACCATTCTATGATTCTATGATTCTAACAGAGCTGTCACCGATGGAGAAAGTTGCTTTACTTCCCCAAAACAGCAGTGCACAGCACCTGCAGGTCTGCCTGGCCCTTGTCTTCTGCAGACATCCAGAGAAAATGCTGTGATCTCCCTTTCTGCTACTGCTGCAGGAAGCAGGAAGGGACTTTGATTACATCCCAGCAGTGGGCCACACCGTGCTAGTTGTCCCACTATGAATCTGGAGTCCCTCCATCGTGGTTGTGGGATGACCGTAGGATTGTGCTGTCCTATGTTGCTAGACTGAAAGTGGAGTAATTGGGACTGAGTTGACCAAGACTTGGAACAAGGCCATTGTTAGTGTTCATTAATAGATTTTTTTTTTTTAATCTACCTCTAAAGTAAACAGCAGTTGCCCAAGACCAATTTAAAATCTATTTTTACTTCCATCCCTGAGAGTCTGGAAAAGGATTTTGAAGAAAGCTTCTTTCAAAGTCTCTGGTGACTCGACTAATTAAATCAGGGGTCTCATGTGGAAAAAAATATAGAGAGATAGATACACTTTTGTAGCCTCGGTTTTTTTGTTCCACAATGAAAAAAAATCTAGAGGTTTTTTTTTTGTTTTGTGCTCTACAAATTTGTGAGATTCCAGGAAAGCTGCTAAAGCAAATTACTGTCAAGAATAGCTTCCTCCTTTATGAAAAGGTGCTCACTAGCCCTGAAACACCACATAATTTAGGGATGCAGAACATGAAACTGTGATGACTTTTGTCATCCATGTACTCAACCTTCATGTTTCCAGGCATTTAGCAGCCAGCTCATTCCCACTGTTCTGCAACTTTTTACAAAGGACTGGCCAGTATGGTGCTCTCTCTTGGATACTTTCCTTTCATTATTTATATCTTTTGTCTAAAATATATGTAATTTTATATTGCAAGTGCATCTGGTTTTCCTCTTTTAAAATGTAAGTGGGTACTTAGTAATAGCACTTTACAGTTTTCTAATGGCTCCTCTCAGAGCTATTTGCAGACACTAATGCCTGTGCTCTAACAACACTCCTGAGAGCAAGCCCTGTCAATACTGTCCTCAGTTTTAACAGACTGCAAGACTGAAGCACCAATGTGGTGTCTGTGGTGGTGGGGAATCCACATTACCTAACCAGCACCCACCACCTGAGTCAGGAGCTCAGTGGTTGTCATTCCCCATAGAGTCCATCACTGGAGAATAAGTCACTGTTTGAAGCTCTGAATGACTTTCTGAAATATCTCTCTCCACTGACTGTAAACGGAGCAAAAGTCAGTGAGGACTGTAACTTAGACATCTGGTTTTACAGTGACCATTCCTAGCTCTCCCCCATCTATCCCTTTGGAAAGATGTTTGTATGAGGGACACTCAGGAAAGCAAAGGCAATTTAATGAAGAGCATGAAGGCAGTGTAGGGCTCCTTCCCTTCATGCTTTGACATGTCCAGGTCTGTGCTGGCAGATGTTTTCCAGCAGTGCTTTTCATATTCACCCACGGACATTTGAGCAAGGCCCTCTGTATTTCAGCCATTCTTCCCTGGGAAGTTGAAAATGGGCATGAAAAATTGGATCTTCTCTCCCCATCATTTGCCCCCATTTACCAATCCAAATCCAGACTGCTGGAGGTATGGAGAGACTCAGAGCTCAGTGATGGCACTCTTTGACAGGCCTTACTGCATGGCAGTGACATTTGCCATGTCAACAAGCAGAATGGCATCCCAACAGGACCTTGGGTGACTTACTTATACTTGAGCTACTGCTTAAACACATTCATGTCTGCTGAAGGTCAGCCCATGGCAGAAGCCTCAGATGAGGCTCTCCGTGAGAAACAAGATAACCTTCATTTGGGAAGGGAGGGTATCAGCATCCTGTCCTGAGTTATAACCATCTCTGTAGTAATATAAGTTATTGTTCCTGTAAATGGTAAAATTGCAACCCCTTCAGAAAATTCCTATTGAAAGGGGTATCAATGTATGAATAACAAAGAGGGAAGTGATTTGTTGAACTTGTCAATTTGATTAACCGTTTGCAAAGCTGACACAAAAAAAACCCTGTCTGCACAAGGCTTTTATTCTCCCAGCGTGCAAAGTATTAGACATAATTAAATCCGTAAAGCTGAGCGTGCCTGGCTGAGTTGCACCTGAAGCATGTTCAGTGCTGTTCCAGTCTTCACTGCTGTTTTGTCTGTCAGTTTGCTTCATGGAGAGCAAATATCAAAGAAGTATCTGAAATACGATATCCGTAAAAAATAAAATAAACTGCAAGTGTTTTGTAGCTTTTTAAATCCAAATCCTGTATTTCATTGAGTAAATAGACTTTTTAAAGTTCCTTTACCCTTTCTGGTTAGAAAGGATATTAAAATTAAACAGAATTTGGTTGTGGATTTTAAGTCCTCCAAAACACAGAAGACCTTCAAGACCTAGACAGTGAAGTGGCCCAAAAGAAAGCTGGACACCGTTTCCCAAGCACAGCTCTAAATTTTGAGCCCATTCCAAAGTCATACAACTTGTCCACTGAAGAGGTTTCATGGACACAAAGGCTGGGCCTTTTGGACATGACATTTTTGTAGGAGGTCCTTAGTGCAAGAGTTCCTAAACAGTCATATGTGAACTGCTTATGATACAGAAGCCACTACGAAGTGGTGCAGGCATTAGCACAGCACAGAGAGCTCCTAGGCTGGCTAGTCACAAAAAAGTCAGTCTTCTGGTCCTGGGGCTTTTAATCTAGCAGATGGAGGTATGATAGATCCAATGACATTAGAAATAGTCTGGACTATTTCAGCAGTGATAGTTGTTAACCACTGGAACAACTTACACAGGTTGATGGGAGATTCTCCATCACTGAAAAATTTTTAGATGAACAATGAATGTTTGTTCAGGGAATTTCTCTGATTATCTTGTCCAGAAGGTTAGATTGGCTTATCATTGTGGCTGTTCTGCACTTATTATCTAAAAGTCTTTATAACATAAATTTAGCATGTTTATCTTGGTCTCCATTCAGTCTTACTATAAAACTGACTTTGTGTTCATCGTCATTCTCATTATAAAATTGACTTCTAAACTGGAAACTATCAGAACACTTTGCTAAATGATTCCCAGGTATTGATTATGCAATGATATGATCTGTAAGGATATATAATGTAGGTACACTCAAATAGATATACTGTGAACTATATACTGATCATCACAGGAAAAAATATGGAAACAATATTTTCCTTTCTTATGAATTGCACCTAAATACCTTTTCATTCTCCTTTTACAAAATTACCATATGTCATTTTGGTAGTTTCGGTTTATCATGTGCTCATTCACATGAGCACGTGTACACGTTTAGCATGTACAAACCCTGAATTGGTAATTAATGCCTGTCTAATTACTTGGAGACACACTGGGAAGATTATTACTTATAACAGGTCTGCACGTGGAGCACCTTCCCTTCCCGTTGCCCTGTCTCTCTCCTTCCTTGGCTCCGCTTGAGCCCGCACTGCGAACATTCTTTCAGCTGTCACCTTGTAAAATCACACAAACAAACAAGAGGAGGAGGGAAAATAAATAAGAAACAATTTCAGGTCTTAATAAAACCTGCTTCTTCAGTACTTCAGATCAGAAGTAAGCCTAGTTCATCTAGTCACTGTATTAACAGCTTTACCTGGGGAAGATCACAATCTCTTTTACGTTTGCTGTGGAAAAAATTGACAAAATATTCCCTTGTTCATTCATTTCTTCAGTTATTTGGAGAGATTCAAGGGAATCACAAAAAGTACATGCTTGCTTTTTATCTCTCTCCCTTTTCCCAGCCTCCACCTTGATTCATCTTGTTATAAACTTTAGCGATTTAATGCAGTGTGTTGTCTCCTGCTGAGCAAACGGAAAAGTGACAAGAGACAAGGTCGAGCTGCCCTTTGCTCCTCCTGATACACAAGCTATTTCATGTGTCTAAAGCTCTGGCTATAACAGGGCTGGAAAAATATCAAAAGATATTAAAGTTAAGAAAACAAGTCACCAGGAGACTGTAACCTTCATCAAGTGGGAAAGCAAAAAGATTCTCATTCTTGGCTTTCCTGGTTGCTGTGCACTTGTCTGAATCCACAAGGCTGTTTTAATGTTCTATTTTATTTCACCCTCTCTTGTTTGAAATGTTATAGTTTCAGAATTGAAAGCAATTTTTGTGAATTGATAGTTGAAAGATGCTGGAAGGTATGTGTGTGTACATGTGCGTGCCAGCCAAGAAAACCCTTAGTTGTCCCAGCAGAGGGACAATAAATATGGCCATAAATGCCAATAAAAACAAAATGCTGAGTTTTTTCTGAAGATTGATTACAGAGAAGACCTCTGTGAAGACAGTGATTATTGGTCCCTCTTGGATATTTTATGCAATTGTACAAGCACATCAGGGCAACACTTCGATTTTTACTTTTGGTGCATTCAAAAGATAGCAGCAATAGATAAATAAATAAATGCATTTTGATAGTCTTTGTTTTGTCCACAGTAAATGCAGACCTGGAAAGGAAATCTATAGTTTTTTCTTTTATTGCTGTCATTTCAAGTATCTAGTAGGTTTGAATGGGGAAATATATCTAGAGAGTGATATGCTTTACTCTGTCAAAGGTTTCAAAGGTAAATAAACAAGTTTTACTGGTTGCTTTTACATCTAGATGTAGTATTTAATAGATATATTAAACAGTGATACAGCTGCCAGATATTCCAAGGAAATATTGTGCATATCGCAGCTAAGAGTTGCAATGTCATAACAAATCTGTATTTTACTAATGGAAACAAGGCTTTCTCACATAAACTGCTCAGAGCTTTTGAAGCTCATTTTCTACCACAGTCATTTCTCCCATACCCTCTCAGACGTTTTGCGATTATACCCAACTGCTGTTGCAAACAAGACTGTGCTATACAAATGACCTTCATTTCCTAATGGTTGTGTTGACACGTTGAAGCAGGAAATGAGATGTAAACTTGGGGTGGAGTAAGGCCTTGGCTGAAAAGATACAAACAGGAGGACTCTTTAATGGACCATGGTAGCTCTTCAAGCAAAAAGGATGCAGGGCAAGTACCATATCAAAAACAAGACTTAAGCAACTAAAGTAGGAACTATGTAGATGAAGTGTCGATGCCTAAATGAACAATTAAAGAGAAACAGAGCCCCTCCATACTCACCACATCTCTATGGCGGCCAGGCTGTTTTCTTAAGAGTAAGAGACAGTGAGTTTTAATCTTTTCAGGAAGCAGAGAGAATCAGACCTGAGTCTCCTACATCTTTGGGCTATTATTGCTATTTATAGCCTTTAGTACAAAAGGCTCTGTGCGTTGGAGGTGGATTTGAAATAATCTCTTTCAAAAGAAGAATAAATCTCAGATTTTCTCTTTCTTCTTCTCTTTAGGCAATGGCAGGGGCACCTGCCCTGTGGGGAAAGTTTCAGGTCATGAGTCCGGAGTGCTTCAAGTTTTGGAGCTGGCCTTGTTATGCCTATCTAAATTAATCCCAGAGAATGTACCTACAGCAACGATCTGACCTCTATTGCTGCATCTCAGTGCCGAACCTCTTTTCCTTCTCCCCACGCAGCTGCAGTGACTGCTCTAGCCTGATCATGCCAATGGAGTAGGAAAGGCCATCAGGCCCCTCCCGCCCCCGTGGCTCCGTGGTGCCCTTGCGTGGAAACCAGAGTCATGTGTTGCGCAGGGTGCCTGCTCTTGCGGCCGTGTGGCTCTTCTACAGAGAAAAGCCAGTGGGGCTGGATGAAGGTCATCACATGATCAGACTCATTAACAATGTTGTTTCAGTATAAGTCCAACCCACTCAAAACCAAATTCACTCACTGATTGCTCATGTTACAAGTCCACAGCCTGCTTTGAGAGATTGGCTCAGCCTGGGTTTTG
>NW_008824591.1:1625331-1642671 GCF_000699105.1 Pygoscelis adeliae
GAGGCAAGCCAAAGGTCCTGTTTGTTTAGCCAGCTTGTACAGGACTTGGCACAAGTAGTGCAGTAGCACAGTCTATCAAGAGATGCTCCAAGTTTGACTCTTCCAAACCTCCATGTGAATTATTTCAGTCCAAGATACAGTCATACTAGCTGCTAGCAACAGGGACAGAAACCGTAACGCTTGTGTAGCTACACAAAATTAAACCTGGATTCAAGCCCACTTCTAGTCTTATAGAAGACTCGTGTCATGCCAGCTTTCCTTCTGTATTGCAAAAAGCACATTTTCATGCAGCTGTTGTGTTCTGCGCCTTTCTTGTTGATGCCAAGATGTAATAGCAGGGTTATATTGCTGGCCCCTGGAACAAAACAGTTATAGTCAAAGTAGAGTATTGAAGGTACTAAAAGATATTAGAGGCCAGAGAATGTAATAAAAGAATGATCATAGTCAGCTTTAACTCCCTATCGGCCAAGTGTCACTTCAAGTTGCAATTTAGAGAAGTGATTTCTTGACATGAACACTAGTTTCTAGGAAGAGTAACTCTTTGGTACATAAGTAGAGGGAATTGTCTTAGAATTAATGTTTACTGCACATTTCCATCCAGAGAAAATTTTTCTGGGATGTGAAAACTTTATAGAGAGTTTCCTCCAGATTCTTGGGTGATTTGGATATAGGTTTTGGTTGCTTCATCATGAAGACTTTTTTTGTGCTGAATTGTGGAGATATTTATCACAGTTCAAAGTCTTTGGCCATGTTAGATGTAAAATAAAGCTCTCCAGAGTGCTCAGTTCTCAATGACTTGTTGCCACATACTGACCAGACTGGCCATTAGTTTGAGATGTCTTTTCCAAATCCAAGGTTCAAAAGGCCTCCATAGTCTCAGGATAAAATATGCTTAGACCAGCAGGCAGGGCTGAAAGCACTGTGTTTGGTGAATGTGCTTATCAGGCTGCTTGTGCTCCCTGAATGAAGTGCCTGAAACTAAGAGAAATAGTCACAATTTCTGTAGGCTTCCTAATAGAGCCACAGCTAAGTTCACTGATTCTTATAATTGACTCTAATAAGACACCAATCCTAAAAGACAAAATCTTTTATCTTCCTCCATGAGAATTTTGAGAAGAAATGGCTGAACCTTAGTTGAGTTCATCTGAAACTGATCTCAACACTCCAACACCACGTGTCTTCTTTACTCTTATCATCTTCTTCTTACTCACGTAACCAATCTCTGAAACCTCCATGGGGCTTCAGGATGGATGAAATTGGTTTCTCACAGAAATTTAGTTCAAGGCACAGGCACTATCAAAGTCCAACCGAACCTAAAGGTTTGCTGTGGGATGGATTCACAGAGGCTGAGTAAGACATTAAAACACCCTTGTATCAAAGCCTCAGTGAGAACCTCAAGTTCTTGAGACTATGCCCACATAGGAAATTTTTGGAAAAGAGGTAGAAAGGCAAAGTCCAGTGAAGACAGAGGATGAAAAATGTATCGAACATCAAGGAGAGCTGAACAGATGAGAGAAAAACTAAAAATGAGGAGCAAAGGGAGGATCTGAAGAAAATTCTTTCTGATATAGCACTCAATAATAAATAAAATATGTACTACCACAATATGCTATAGCAACCTGGCTTTGGGCTGTTCCTTCTATATCAGATATAAACAAAGTTCCAACTGCTTATTAAATTCATCATAGCCATGCCTCTGCTGCCTGGAGCTACTTGGTCTCCTCAAATACTTGCATTACAAAACTGCTTCAGGGATTTTATTTCTAGTTGTTATCAAGATCTGCTTTCATCAGGATTTCAGACCAAATCTAATCATCATGCTAATGAAATGCTATCTTGACTGTACACTGTATGCTTTGCTCACAGCCACTATTTATCTTCTCCCAAAAAAGTCCATGAGAACAGTTTTCCAGATGCAGGGAAGAAATATCACCATTACCAGGGCCAGTAGATCTTTCCATCAGTGTTGGGTCACTGTAAGTATTTCTCTGCTCACTGGTACGCTGTCAGTCACATTGCAACATCTGAAGTCCATGCTAAGAAATCACTGAGAGAGGCTCCCTGCAAGTTTGATACCTGAGTGTAGCTCCAACCTTGCTCACCTGTGTCAGGTAGTCATGCCACACTCAAACTATGAGCACCAGAACAGGCAAATTGTAGGGCTCGGCATGTTCATTTCTGTTCTTTCTTCATTACATAGATGTATCCCCAGTGGCAGTATGTGGCACTAGCATAGGACCTAGATAAAATGTGGAGCGTCTACATATGTTTAGCCATATTAATAATATCTTCTCTTTCTATTTATTGCAGTCAAGCCTCCTCTCCTCTGCTGTGAGAGACATCAACAGTCTCTGCTTTGTCATCCTATAATTGTGTATTTGTTGGGTGGATCTATGAAGGCTGAAGCTTGCCATTAGCACCATGGGTACATTCAGTGATGGGGTTGTGACCATGCAGCTGTGCAACCCATACAAGGGCTGGAGTCACGCCATTATCACAAAAGCGTCCAGAATAAAGTTGTCCAGTTGGCCAGGCAAAGGGCACGTTATTCCTGAGATTCAATCCCCTATTTAATAGACAAAACAGTAGTTGATCCTTTCCTTTTTCTGACATTCCCAGAGTCCACCTGGGCCCTGGAATGGCCCCTCTGATTAATATCCGGGTCTTGATCCCAGCACAACAATATTGTTCTTTTCAGGACTACTTTGTCTTGTCAACCTGCTAGTCACCTCCTACCAGCGTGGGCAGAAAAGCTCAGTGCTCTGCTGTTCTGGGGACAGCATCTCACGAAGCTGCGGCTGGATTCACTCTTCTCTACCTCAGAAATGGGTCTCTCTGGATGACAGATATTGGCTTTGAGTGACATAGGCTGGACTGAATATTGGCAGGGCTAGGAGACTAAACACAAAGCAAATGGAAAGGACCTGAAGGCATCCGCAGTGGGGATAAGTGACATTTGCTTATGGCTGTAACAGTACCCAAGGGACAGCAACTGCACAGCTGTGTTAGAACAAGGACAGCTGCAAAAACAGATGCTCTGTGTTCTTGGTCCAGTATAAAAAGAGGCGAAGATTGACCCTAAACAAAATGGAAGGTAGGGGTCTGGATAAAAACAAGCTGTGTTTTCCACAGGGGAAAAAAGCCTAACTAGGAGGATGAGTCAGTCCAATGAATGAGTCACAGAAAGGGAATAAAGATTATATAAATTCCCAGTGACATATGGCACCATTAGACTTAGACTAAAGCTGCAATGTCCAGACCTAGTTTGGGATTCCTGATTTTTGCTGTTTCTAAACCTTCAGACTGGTAGAGCCAGTAGGAAATACCAGGCACAGAGGCTGAAGAATGTGGTAACAGATGGAAGCAAACCCATAGGGTAGCCACAGTCTGCCAACATTTCACAGCTAGGATGAGGGGCAAATGGATTCAGTTGAATCTCTATTTTTAATTCTCTATTGAATCTCTCTATTTTGATAAGAATTGCATTTCCAGCAAAACAGACATTTTCCTGAAACATTTTTAGTCCTGAAAAAAAACCCAACACTTTTCTTTCACTATTCCAAACTTCTTTTTCTTTCTTAGTAGAAAAACTGGTTTGAAACAGTAAAATCCATTTTCCTTCTCCAACAAACCAAAACCTTTCTGCCACAATCATACTGTTTCCAGTTTCTGAAAACAGAGACAAGGCTGGGGCTGAAGGAACAAACAGAGAAAACCAACCAACCAATAAACCAACAAACAAAAACCCACTTTGGTAACATCACATCTACAGGCTCTAGCTTCCGTCTCTCAGACACACTAGGGCTTAATTTTCCTCTCACATGCAGATGTAAATCAGAGACAATTCCACTGAAGATGGTGGAGTTGTTCTGATGAGAAAATTATGTAAGATTGTAGCAGAATCAGGTCTTTTCTAGTTAAAACAAATCAGTTAGACTTAGGGTGGTTTTTGCAAAATTCAACTACTTTTCTCCCTCCAGATCCTTACAATAAGCCAAATTTTGGTTAGCCCTTACAGCTTGGATAAACAGCTGAACTAAGACATCCAAAGATAAAAAGCAGAAAGAAACTTCAACAAAAAAATAATTTTGTCTTCAGAAAAAATGCATGAGAAAACTCAGAAACTAAGATAGAGAAAATTCCATGTTCTCCTGGTGTAGATTACATATGGTGGCAGTGATGGTGTTGACAGGCTTTCGGGGCATTCTGTGCCGGGTGAGACAAAAAATCATCAAAACTGCACTTTGTAATATGAATGCTGTGGGAGGCTCAACACAGAGCCATGCTTTGCTGACAAGTTACCTACCAGCATGATTTTTTAATGCTAGACAGAATATCGGAGAACTCTATCTTCTTTTACAGTCTCCCTCCTTGCACTCATGTATGCAACATTTTTACTAACTCAATGCATTTTCTTTTCATTTGCAGTTGAAAGCGGAAATCAGTTTTGTACTCCCATGGAACTCTTCAAATTCCCACCCAAATTATTCTAGAGCTGATCTCCTAACCCAGAGGGGCTTTGCTGGCAGTATTTCCATCGAACATCATTTATATTCCCACTGAGTTGAGCGATAAAGCTCTCCCATCTGAATGACTGAGGTTAGCATACAACACTACCTTGCTGAGCGAGTCTATTCCCAATCGGCTCCGTGAGTAGTAACCGAGTTAGCTGTCATGCTGTTATGAAGCCACTCTCATTTGGATCCTCTCATTTGCCTGCTGAAGTATAACAAATTATTTTTCTCTTCCTCTTTCTTTTTTCCAAATTATACACAATTGCCGAAAGCTAAGCAATGGCTTTTGTGTGAATGTGCAATTGAAGTGGGATCCCTGGTACTAGTTATTATTCTGTTTCAGTAATGGTCATACCTTGAAAAGCCAAAGGAAAGCAACAGAGCATAAAAGAGAAGCTCAGTGAAGCAGAAAAGGTTTGATATGATATTCAAAGCTCATGTTCTGTTCAGCGGACAAGGTGGGAGACTATCCTATCCAAATATCAATGCTAATATACCCTCCTTATATGCAGATCTGGAAATCCAGCTCCTAAATATTATTTTATTCTTTCTGAGCCATGAAAACCCAGATTGTGCATCAAGTACCAATGCCTTCTTTCATCAGATATTAACCACAAGGACTACACAGGGCCGTTCGATGAAGAAAGGAGAAATGGATGCTGGGATTCACAGGCCCTGACTCTGCTATATCACACTCAGCATGGTCACAGGTTACTGAGGTGGGAGCTCCCACAGGTGAAGATTAACCCAGAGAGGCTCATCTGAGCCTCTGCTGAGGGCCAAAGGAAGGAGAGATTTCCCCTCAAAGGGATTTAGAGCAGCCAAAATGAAGTTCCTGATCGGGCTTAGCCTGTAGAGGTGACCATGTCTCTCCCCACTGACTATAGATACTGGCTTGTATTTGACCTTTTCAGTGAAAACTTGCAGGGGAAAAACAAGAACAAAAACATGAGCAACTGGTCTTCTGCCAACATCTGTCAATAGGTTTTTTCCTCCTTCTGAAAGGCAGATTAACTCTTTCTTTGCTCATCCTCTTTTCAGGCATGTAACTGCAGGTTACTCTTGGCAACATTTTCTGTCCCTTGGTTGTTGTATCTCACAGAGATCTGGCCTTTTGTACCTATGGGTTGTGCTGTTTGTTGTTCTAGAATCAACCTTATCAACCTGTTGTAGTCTTCACCTTCTGTATTTCTCTTCTTTCAGGACGCTGAATAGTTTCTCATTTAGCCAGGCTGATGTCTTTGAAATCCTTCCTTCATTCTGGAATAATTTGCACTTGTACCTGTAATATAATGTCTTTAAAGAACTGACAGCTTTCTGGATTATTTTTTTCCCTTTAGACTTGTGTCTTATGAGCTCCTACCCCACGATTATCAGGGTGTACTGATGTCTGTCATCTTGAAGTCCGCTGTGTACTCTGTCATCCTGCCAAAATGTCATGAACTTTCACAGTCCTTGGACTCTCTCACTCAAATTGCCTTCCCCCTTCCTATTCTTGACCAATTTCTCCCTCTCGGTTAGAGTCAGAGCTGGGAAAGCCACATGCATAACTCATATTTAAAGACCCCATTACCAACACATTGTAAAAAGTTGCCAGACAGTTTGTGTCTGGCTATATTTTGCTAATCCTCCCTAACCTGTTTCCTGGGGTTGATGTCACTCTTCCTTTCATTACACAGAAACTTTCAGTTAAGTCTAGCCCCGTGTACCTCAAGCACCACAGACACTGGGCACAGCAGCTCCTCCTCCCCCAGGCCTGAGCAATCCTGTATTAATTATTTTTGTATTAATATGCCGGATAGTTGAATTGTTCCACCCAGTGTCTCTTATGCCAAATTCGTCATAATTTAGAGCACTGAGACTTCCCTTGGACAGATTTCCTGGGCAAATCTCAGATAATTTTAATGAATTGCTATCAAACAGATAAAGAAAACTTTTGGCAATTTTTAATCACACGGCTTAATACAAACCAATATTATCCACGGATATTACAATGATGAGGACAGCATGAAAATGCATATGAAATTAAATTACTGGGCATTTATCCTTGTAATGAAACTACTAAGAATTGCCACTGATTGCACTTAAAACACTTTTTAAAAGAACTTGTGGAATGGCTATAGACTCTCATTCCTCAGGAATACAGAATCAAAACCATTAAGAATCAGGAGGTAAATTTCTAGGAGGCAGGTTGCTCACTGTCTATCATCTCCTGCACTGTTTCTTCTACCCTTTCCTGAAACATCTGGTACTGGCCAGCAGAGAAGACCTTGGACTGACAAGTTCAAGGTCTCAGTACATGAAATCTTGCAGTGCTGTGGCTTACTCCCACCGGTATGTATGCAAATTTGTGTCACAGAATACTTAAAATATTATTTCAGTCACAACTTCTTGTTACCTATTTCTTACAGGGAAATTTAAACTTCCTTATTCACTCCTGGTTGAGATATTGATAAATGTATATATTAATTTACTATTTCAGCTGTGTATTTTTTTTTTAGTTAATTACATAGCAACTTAATTTATCTTTTGTCAATTTGTTTTCCCTCAATAAATGATCTGCCAACAATATGTTATTTTTAATTAGCCCGCAGCAAGTGTCTCTATGAATGTAAATCAAATGCTTATTTGAGCCATTAATTGAAAAAGAGAGATCATTGGAATTCATATTGTGTTATTCTTGGGGTTTTTTTAGCTTTATTATTCTGAAAGGATTATGACAAAACAGTGCCTGCAGCAAGGAATTGACAACACACTCTGATAATCAGAAAGAAACAGAAATGTACAAAAAAGACATAACTACTTTTTTTTTTTAGCAGATAATAAATGCTAGGTACATAAAAAGAGAACTATAGATGAAAATTTCATTTCTTGATGATTGCAAAACCCAGAAACCACCTCTCTCCACCCCTTCCCTCATCCTTTTTTATATAATTTTTTTTTTTTAATTTAGGGAACAGTCATTCTGTATATATTTACATGAGGAGGTGCAGAAAATCAAGATACTCCTATTGAAGAGTGTTCAACCCAGTGGAGAAACGAGAAAACATTCAGGAACTAAGTATGGGGACCAGTATCATTTTGCTGCATCAGGGTTTTGCAGCTGCTGGGGCAAACATCTTCTGGATCACTGTCCCAGGCTATATTCCACCTAAGCCTGTATGTCTCTTATTGGATTTTGCTCCAAGGTACTTATTGACCCCTATGGGTATGATGAGATTTTCCTTAGTCTTTAATCACTATGGCAAAATCCTCTCTAGTGCTTGACCACTCTCCTTCCTTAGTTTGGCGGAAGAACTCTGTTCCATCTGTTTCTTATTCTACAGTTTTAATTCAGATTGCAGGAGCATCAAATCCTGAAAAAATATGTGCAGTGTCATTTTGTTTTATTTCCTCCACGGTTAATTACAGCAAGTCTTTCAGGCTTTAGATGTCACCTTAAACAAAACTATTGCCGATCACACTTCAGTCAGAGAGGTGTTTGAGGTTTTTATTGCATTTTATAATCACACAATTCCCTCTATTTCACACAAAGCATCAATGGCCCATCTGGCACATAAACAATAGTTCAAAAGAAAACCATTGTCTTACAATAATGAAGCAGGAAGCATTTTTAACCTTGATGTTCTGGGATGTGTGAGTACTTCTCCATGAAAAGAGTGCTCATGGGAAAACCTCTTGGTAGTTCAGGTTTTCTGAGGCATTTAGAACAATGGTCTCCCAAAGGGACCTTATCTTCATAATTATCTTCATTATTGTTTCTTTGTGCCATGTGTCACCCTGTTGCACTACTCCACCTCAAGTGTCCTTTATCGCTGTGTGGCTGCATGACAAAAAGTGTCAGGTACACATTATTTAGTGGAGGGTTTGCTTAATGGGGGTTTCTAATGAAATCTGAAGGAATCATTGTTTTTGAAACAATACATCTAGTTGTACTGAGATGAGGGCATACTACAGCAGTATTTTATCACCCATTGCTTTCTGCAGTGTCACTGTGACTTTTGCAAAATGGAAAGCTATTGTGATCATCAGTGATTTGATTTCAGATTTACTGTCACTGAATGAACAGAGGTTCTTAATTTCAAAGGGCAGCAGGATTAGGGCCCGAGAAGCAAGTTATGAAAAATATTAGAAGAAACACTTAATGAAAATGTCATAGAAGTGAAAGACCTGGAGAAGAACCGATCAGGTTCGTCTGGGAAGTTTCACTTCCCAGAACAGGAGTGCTCTTTGCCATTTCTATGTCATGCATTCCTATGAGATCAGCATCCCCTGAGTCCTGACTGCATCATCTGTCAAGACAACAGTTCCTATTCGATTGCTAATGGCTCACTGTGCAACTGCTCCTCACCCCCACTGAGTGCTTTAACACACATTTAGTTCTGCTGAAGTCAAGAGCTCACCAATAAGATAAGATGTCTTCAGAGTCTTGGCATTTGACTCATAGTTAGATGCCTACAGATGCAGATTAAATACCCGGTAAAAGCTCTCTGCTACTTTCAGGACCTAAATCCCACAATCAAGCACTAGTAAAGTGCTTAAAAGCCCCATTCGGATGGATGCTGCCTAATCCAGTTTCCTCTGTCAGTCAGGTTAGGCACAGCAGGGGTGGCTTTGGAGGGGTACCTGCTCTGACATGGGTCCTCCACCAGCTGCAGTCCCCTTACAGGTACCTCCTCTTACATGGAGTGCCTCCTTCCAAAAGGTCATCTCCAGCTGGATCGCCAACAATGTCTCCTTACACAGGTCCCCCCCATTTCTCCATTTTCTCCTCTCACATCTCTTAATGTGTCTCTTTATGTCTTCAGTGTCTCGTCCTGTGTGTCCTCTCACCTCCTCCCATAATTCCTTTTATATCTCTCCCCCAGCGGCTGCCACTCTTTCACCATGTGCTCCTGTGCCTGGCTGAAGTTCTGGCATGCAATGGATTGTTTTCATCTGTTTCAGAGCTGGCTGGAACTGCTGGTGATGGGCACAGGCCCAACAGGAGGGATACACAGGAGAAAGACGGCTTCCTGGGTTCCTGTGGGAGTTTGCATGAGTCTCCCTGCTTAGCAGCTGTGATGCGACAGAAGCCCTGCAGCTGATATTTAGGAACTATGAGGATTTTACCAGCAGAAGTGTAGCACCAATAGCAAAGATGCTGAGATCCAAGACATCTCCCCAAGAGCCAGCTTGCACCTAGAAGTTGTGCTCTCACGGTACTGAAGTAGGCGAAGCAGGGCTTGCAGGCAGGTGTCCTTCTGGGCTTGTGCTGCTATAGCCAAACAGTGCTGATCTCTGCCAGGAGGGACCAGAGAGGTCAAGGCCTCTGCACCGCACTGTGCTGCACGGCACACATGAGCGCTTTGGTGTCTGAAGCCTTCTGGTGCTTCATGGCTTAGGCATCTGCAGAGCAACGATTTTGAGAATCTAAGCTTTGGATTGAGGTACCCAGCAGAGCTGTGAGAGAGGAATTAAAACACAGATATTTAGACCTGCTTAGAACTTTCAACAATCTAAGTAGGTGTTTGCCTGAATCTTGCACTGCTTATGTGGCTTTCAAACTATTGCATTGTCCAGAAGAAGCCAAAAATTTTTTCAAAGACTGAAAGTGATCAGGTCTAGGATTTCCATACGACTAGAACAGTTTGGTGCTCAGCTGCCTCCAATCAGCAGCTGTATCCAAAAATCCAAATCATCTCATTTGACAAAATTCAGTGAACAAAAGGTACTGTTAATCCCCCACCCCAGGTCTCTTCTAAAATTGCATTTATTTGGAGCATTGGCTCTTAACTTTGAGACAAAGAGGCAACAGAAGATAGGAAAGAGGAGGAATACTGTCATGTAACAAATGGGCTTTTCTCTGTCAGCCCATCCCACTTCTGTGGGGAGACTCTCAGATGCAGAGAGATCAGTTGATGCCGGTGGCAGTCATCAACGAAAAACTCAGCCAAGTCTTTGGGGTTTTTTGCAAGATGTCTCTTCAGGGCATTAATAGAAACATGTCTGAATAGAACTGGCATAGGCAAGAGCCACTCGAGGCAAGCAAAGGGACAGATTCCTACCAGGGATATAAGAAAAAATTGCCCCTTAAAGTCCAAGGTGAAGAACAGTTCGGAAATTGCTCTTCTTTTCTGCAAGTACAATTTAAAATAACAAATAAATCTGATTAAAATTTAATTTTAAGAATGCCCTCTGTTTTCAAATTCTTGATTGAATTACCCTTTAAAAATTAAATTGTAATCCTTTAGGAGTTATTGATTCAGAAGGAAGAAAATGCCAATAGTACCATTCTGGCCTGAAATGCTGCCCATCAAATTGACATAATGCTTTCAATTTGCCTAAATAACTCATTGGATCTGACTTACTCTCATGGCTGGCTTTTCCAGCATTCAGTATCTACTTAGTAAGGCAGAAAGAAATACGTAGGGGGCCTCATCCCCAGTCGTGCACAGTGACAAATGTACCACTTCGGCATAGAATAATTCCTTGACATCCCTGGCTATGGAGACACCCTCCCTTAGCGACTCACAACGGGCATAAGGGCCTGCTTGTGGCACTGCTCTGAGCCCTTGGGGTCAGCGGTGGCCCAGAAATCCTTTGGGATATGTCTGTGAGCATTGAATATCCTTTGTTGAAAGGTGGCTGTAGAGGGCATAGGAAAAAAAGTTTGCCCTAGTGCAGCCCTGGAGCTGTGGAGAACATGCACGTGCCAAGCTGCACAACAACACAGAGGAGGCTTCTGGTTCCTTTTGGCTTCCTACCCATCCACGTAGCTCCCATGTCTGAGACCTGAATGACTAAGAATCAGACTCAAAACATTCCTCTCCCTTTCTCCCTTGTTAAATTACACTTCCAGCAACAGTGAAAGCATCACAAAAGAAGAAATAAACCTTCCATTATGTTTTGCAGGAGTCTCAGCTCATTTTTGAGTTAAAACACCAACATGACAAAACAGTCAGAATGAATAGAGCTACCAAGATATAAACATGGCCTGTATAATTCAGATTCCCAGTGCGAACAAAAGGTTGCAGCTCTCAAATAGAGGCACTGTTGAGAAAGCACTTGAAAAAGGGGATGAATCAATTAATGCTTTTGATAGTTTGAATGTCCCACTATCTAAAAAACAAGCACCACTTTAATAGTGAGATAATTCAGTTTACTGAATCCAGTTACGTGTAATTGGCTTTTTCCCTCCCCCCCCCTTTTAATTGCTGTTGGAACCAGGGCTGTGATGCACTTCTGCTGGCTCTGCCAGATGTTTCCGTTATTGGTGTTGCAAGGGCATGGTAGGGATCACAGGATTCAATTAACATCAGAGGTGCAGCCTTCAGACTGAATGGCCACAAACACGTCAGCTACTTGTAACTTCGTAGCCCTGGATAAAAAAGTGCTTATGAAACCCAGCCAAAAAAACACTTACGAAAGTTCCCAAAGAGGTGAAATATCAGTTACACTTTCCATTTCTTCTTTGGGCAAGCAAGCCTCTTTGCTTTGGTACAATGCTGGTGTTCTGGGACATGAGGTTTTTAATACATCTCATAGAAAAATGCGCTGTGGCAGCCAAAGGCGCTGGAGGCTGGGTTAGTCTAAAAAGCTTTGCGGGACCTTTTTGGTAACATTTGCTTGCTTGCCTGGGACCTCTGCACAGCAGGATTGTGTCTTCCTTCCTGGAAGATTTCCAGTCCGACCCTCCCTGGGACTCCAAATCCTCGCTATAGCAGAACTACCAGTTTGCCTCAGACATCATCAACACAGGGACAGCTCATGTTTGTAAGCTCTTTGGAAATGTTCCACTGACTACCGCTGACTAGCATTAGAAGTGTTAGGATACACCAGTTCGCCTCCCAAAAACTAGGGGCAAACCTTTTGGCTTTTTGGGTGCATTACCCCCTCAGAGCTCCAGGTATCCTGCAGAGGCCCTGCTGCCGGCTCTGGCTACGGTTCCTTTCATGCACATCACCTCACTTCGAAAACAAGCAGGCAAGGAGTGCGTACTCACTGCTAACTAGGGTGCTTTCTGGGAGATATTGAGGTGGGGCCTCCTGGCCACGTAAGAGAAACGGGTCGGAAGGCGCATGAAATGCAGCTCTTCAGGGACATTGCAGAAGCATTTTCAAGATTGATTGTTGCCTTTTTTATTCAACAACAGCTCTCCAAATTTTACAGTAAGACTTTTTTTTTTTTAATTGAATTTCCCCCCGGCTTATTCATCTGCGACTTTCCCCTCCGTGCCCATTCTTTACTGCGTGACATTTGAACAGACCCCCGTTGAGAGAATTGTAGCTGGATGGGAGGACGGCAGCATGCTGGAAATGCTGGGTGCTGTTACTGGCGTAGCAGTGATTGACAAGGCGATTCACGCAAGCGAATGTAGCTAGTGAAGTACTGTCAGATGCCCAGGGATGAAAGGTGCTCCAAGCATGCAGAGTGCTGCTCTGAATTAGCATCGGCATCTAGCAACCACGGCAGAATGCTGTGTGTTGAGTCACAAAATACTAACCTTATGGCTCGGCAAACAACCTGGTACAGGAAAGCACGTGTGGGAGGATGGGACAGGTGCTGCATTGCTGTTCAAACAAATGAAATCCCTCCCACCTGCTCTTTCCGATACTTACACTGTTTTTCCCCTCCTTGTCTTGCAGATTCTGAATGCTGCATGCTGCTGTCACCCCAGGCTCATTACCGCTTCAAGTATGCAATGGGAAACTTGATTTAATTAGCCACTAATAGAGAGTTAAGGAATTTAGCCCAGGAACTGATGCATCCATGCGGTCATGAGGGGTGGCTAATCTGTATTCATTTGAACTGACTTTGTGCCTGAATTTCTCAACAATTTGAGCTCAGGGGATTTCAAGAGGTGGGAATAACAGCAATTGACAGCCCTGTCCCTCCCAAGAGGCAGCATCTTTCGCACCATGCCCAGCAGAAACACTGCCACATCATTTGGCTGGTCATCTACACCTTGCTGTTGGATGCAGAAGGAAAGGGAGAAGGGGCTCCTCTTTACAGGAAGACCCTTAATCCATTGCCCTGCGCACAGAGGGGCTTGCTAACACAGCCCTCTGCATCTCCTGCCCCAGGGCAGGACCTCCCTATCTGCTCATAGCTGAAGGGTGGGGAAGAGTGGTGCCTCCTTGCAACTTTTAGAGACATTTCTCCATCTGAGAAAGGGGGATCTCCATCGGGCAGTCCCAGGAAGACAGCCATTCCTCCCTTTGCCTTGGGGACTGGCAGGGGGGGGGCGGGGGCTTGGGGACTGGCAGGTGGCTGCAGAGTCGGTCTTTGCCAGCAGCCAAAAGGTAAATGCAGGCATCGTGTTTTCCAGGCTTGTGCTTCAGTGCTGCTCTTTGGAAGCATGAGAAATATGAAGGGGAAAAGATGATCTGAACCTCTTCAATCCTCCAAAAGGATTGAGGTTCAGGTCAGTTTGAGTGTGGGGGGAAGAGTTTGGGTCACTTCCTGTTTAAGTCTAATGGGGTCATCCACTTCTGATCTTTAAGATTTGAGAAGAAATGTAGAACTTTGTGAACCAGTTGGAAATCCAACTCAAAGTTCCTTCCAAACTCCTCCATTAGTTTTTAAGACAGATGCTTTGCAGGATGAGTACTAGCCATGGGGTTAGAAGCTATAAATACAGCGTGCAAGACCTCCAGGCTGCTTTGCAGTTGAAGGTAGAGTTGCTTTTGTGCTAGCTGCAAAGAATTCCTCCAAAGTTATATTCAAAGAAAAAAGTTCCTTTCTTACCTGGGCTGTTAAGAATATTCTTTTCACAGAACATTTCTTTGACATTGTCTGGGTCAGGTGATTTATCCCATGCCCAGTGTTACGGCTCTGTATTGCCTTTTGCACTACCTCTTTCTTCCTGGCCACACCCACTTTAAATAGGATTTTGTATGTATGTGATTAGTGAGAAGCTGCTAAGATGAATGCTGATGGCTTTCCATGTTTATTCCTCTGAAGTGTTAATTCAGTATGGAGAATCTCAGGTCTCTGAAAAGAGTACAGATGCAACTTCTTCCCAGTATATTGGTTCTGCAAATTTAATCTATTATTGTTTGATGGTTTCATCCATAACATTATTTCAAAGGAATTGCTTTTAACAATTTGGGAATGGCCATGCAGTCAGGGACAAATCTGTCTGTCTGTCTTTTCCTTCTCTGCATTGCTGCACTTTCCAGAGTCTCACAGAAAGCCAGTGTGACTCTAGACACATAAAGAAGTGCCTCCAGTTTGGAAAAGTTACTTAGGCTCTGGGAAGTTCTCACTTTGACAGGCTTTGGCTGGCACCATCAGGACACAATTGTCATGTTCTGTGGAGTCTGATGTTACACAGTCCTGACCAGTCTGAACCACCAAGATGTCTTGACTCAGAGTGATTCCTGAACACGATGGAGGCAATGAACACCCTTGGGGCTGTATCTTTTGCAGGAACCAAGCCCTTCGTTCTACTCTCTGTTTCCTATCTTTAAGCCAATTATCCATGCAGTGACATTGTGTCTTATCCCATGGCTGCTGAGTTTCCCTAAAAGCATTTTACAGGAGACCTTGCCAGGAGCCTTCTAGTGATCCATGCAGACCACAGCAAATGGATGCCTCTTCCCTATGTGCCTGTTGAGCTCTTTGAACTGGGGCTACAGTTCCCTTTACAAAGCCACTGTAACTGTCCTGCAGATTGTCCAGGTCTCCCCTTGCCCTGTTCTTTATCCTATTTCATACTGATTTGCCTGCTACAACCCTCAGGGTCCCCAATGTGTAGACCCCTCTATACACAGGTATGCAAGTGTCCTTCTCAGTGCAGACATCTTACCACCCAACAGAGGTAACAAGCGATGAGGGAACAGGAACTGTAAGCGGCAACTTTCAGTGCTCACTGGCCTTTCAGCTACCGCTCTCCAGGCTGAGCTCCGCAGGCCTGGGGATCCACAGACTACTCTGAAAGGATTTTCAGGAGGGTAACTAGGAACATCATCCTACTGGCAGCAGGCTTAGATCCACTGGTCAGGAGCCTGTAAATGAAAATGGTCAGAGATCCACAAAACGAAGAACTCTAAAGATACATTGAAGAGCAGTCATTTTCCCTCCCAGGGACTGGAATGTTTCTTCCCCTTCAATTTTTTTTTTTTTTAAGCCACATTTCTCAAAGGTGCCTTTCATGCGGTAACACCCTTTTCAAGATATGGCACTGAATCTCATTGTCTTTTGAAGTCTTCAAGGTGGCGATTATTGTGTCGGTGTATAAATGCAGATAGCATCCGGCACAAAACAGCTTTGATATGGCTGGGCCTGCATATACTACCATGTAATGACAATTATAACAATAGTATAGCATATGAGATTAGAATCTGGTTGTTCTGATCCAGAATATGGATTTGGCCACTCATCCACAGCTCCTTAGGACAGGACAGAGCTGACCTGAGCCACGTGTGTTCACAGAGATGCTCAGGGAGCAAGAAGGCCAAACGTTCCTGTGCTTGTACGGTAATACCCACAGCAGAGAGCAGCTGGGTAGCCACCACAGACTGCCCGCCCACAGAGCAGCACACCTCGATCGGCTCATTACTCATCCAGAATATTTATACTGCAGTCTGGCACACCCGCTGCTGGGGAGATGAATTGCCATAAGTCATCTCAGCCAAAAGAAAACAATTAAAGGGAACTGAAATGGGCAGCATTTCTATTTTTTTTTTTCGCTTTGCGTCTTGCAGTTTCCCAGAGGAGGATGGAGAGTGCTACGAGCTCTGTAGAGCCCTGGGTGGCAGCAGAGCCCTGCAGCTTCCCAGGGCAGATTCAGCACTTGTGCTTTTTGCAGCACCGTGCAAGTGGCAAGGCTCAGTTGTCCAGTTCGTGGATAGTACTGATCGCTCATTGGGGCAAATTATATTAAACTAGGGAAAGCGGCTTACTGGGTGGCTCAGTATAAACCACCTCGAAACATTGCGCTGGTGTTTGTTCACTCCCATGTGATGACCAGCTGCTACCAGAAATGGGACTGGCCAGAAAATAGATTTTCTGACACATTAAAGATTCTTCTCTTTCCACTGCAGAATAGGGAAACTAATCCCCCTGGAATAATCCACTCCTCAGAAAAGTTCCAGGAAATTTAATATGGAGGGGCAAAACTGATTTCAGATGAGCCCAAATTTTTTATTTTCCAAAAGTTGATTTCAGTTGTGAACATCTTTATCTGAAAATATGTGAATTGAGGCAATTTCTAGACCCAACTAGACAAAGCCCTGTGCAACACAGTCTGAACTGAATGCCTCCGAGCAAGAGGTGGGAGCAGACGACCTCTTGAGATCCCTTCCGACCTGGATTTTCCCTTCCTTCCACGAGAACAAAGTTTTGACATGACCTCAAAGGCAGCACCATTTTCTGTGAGCAAATGACACAGCATTTTCTGCAATTTAGGTCTCACATAAGAGGCACCCAAACCGCCTAAGTGCTTTTAATGTCTTCAGATTTTAGTTTTTCTGCCGGTACCTCTTCAGCTGTCCCCCCCGGACCCTGCAGTGTTTACATTGCTTGTCATCCCAACGCAGCGCTCTGCACCTGAATTATAAGAGTACGTGCACTTCCCCTGTGTCTCAAACTACCTTGTCTGGACTAAGCCCGTTTGACCTCTTCCTCTTAATTAGCTCCGTCAGGAAAATGCTCATCCTTCCAACCCTTCTGTTGATCATTAGTACCAGAATCAACAGGAAAAAAAAATAATAAAAGCCCAGAGGCCTTCAGAAGCGGCACCCTGCTTCCTCCTGCTTGCGTTTGTGAACTGGCAGCCGAACGTCCTCCCGGGCAGCCCCTCTGCTGACCGTGGTGAGCCCGGGCAGCCCCTCGCAGGCGG
>NW_008824591.1:1643254-1653554 GCF_000699105.1 Pygoscelis adeliae
CCCGCACCGGGCCCGCCCCGCCCCCTGCGCGGCTGTCGGCCCCGCGGAGGGACGGGGCTGGCCGGGTGTAAGGCGCAGCCGCAGGGGGAGGTGAGAGCGGGAAGGCGGGAGGAAAGCTTGAGTGAAGCTGAGCCTGGGGAGGGGGAGGAAAGGTGCTTCCCTAAGCGTTTAATTATGTATGTTCTCTTCTCCGCAACGCGAATCGGTCATCAGAATTCGGTGCTAACTGGTAATAAATTAGATTATCTAAAAATTTCTCCAGCTGAGACTGTTCTGACAGTGACACCTCGTTAACGTGGGCGCTCCGTTACCATGCGAAGGGGAGTTTGTTTTATTTTTGCAATGAATGACTGTATGACCGTGGGAAGGTCATTTCCTCAGCTGGACATGAGGACTCCACTGGTCCTGGTATAGCGATGGTAATTTGCGCTACCTGAGGGGATGAAATGATGTTTGCATGGGATCTAAGATAAGTTACCAGGGGCAGCAAGAAAATCTACCCCGATGGTGAGCTTCGTGGTGGAAAGGTGGGAATGGCTGTAAGCATCAAGCAGGTTTTGTGGAGTTTTGCATTAAGACAGCTGTCAGTGTCTCCAGGACCACGCTCCTTGGTGTCATGTTTTCCTCCAGCGGAACTGCCTAGCTGCTCTTGCAATGAAGTTGCAACTGGTTGTTGCCCCGGGGCGACTGAGCAAAGCAAAGATACTTCTGTGTGAGGTGGCAGGGGAAGGATGGGGACAGAGGATATTCATCGCGGTGAAAATAGCAGAAATCTCAGGTTTCTTTGAAGAGCAGCATTTTTGCAAGAACGGACACCATAGTTTGCAATTTCATGCCAGTCTAATGGGGAGATACACCATCGGGGTGCATGTCTGACCTGGCCGGCTGTTACTTCTGCCGAGTCCTCTGCTTGAGGAGGGACACTGCTGCAATCCGGCGGGGGACCACTAGATGGTTCCCAACAGCCGTGGAAACTCAGGCCATGGCCTCCCTTGGGTGGGCACCCACCTGGAGGGTGCCGCTGGGCAGGGGCAGCAGGTAGGAATGTGCAAAGAGGCCAGTGGAGGCTTGATGTGTAAAAGGAAAAGAGAGAAACCGGAAATCCTCGGTGGCTCTGCCGGGACCTCCTTTTTGAAGGTTTTTCTAATTTATTTGAAACCACTGTAGTTGTGGAGCTGTTTGGAAGCAAAGACTGGAAAACGCCTTCCAAAGACATCACTAAATAAATCGCCAGCAGGCGACTGGCGCTCCCCCATGCATGCGTATCACTGGTTTCTTAGAAGGAGAAAGGGCAACAGAATGGCATTACTTATCTTTCCCTTCACAGCCGTAGCATCTTGTTCCTGAAAAAAAAGGGATCTTGCCATCTCCTTAGCCAGGGAAGCGGTCTGGGCTTTTGCAGGGCCTGCAGTGAGTGTAGGATGTGCTGTGCCAGCAGAGGAGGCTGGTGGAGGCTGAGACCTGGCTCCTGGGTTTGAACTCCTGCCTTTGCCATCAATGTCCTGTTTGACCTTGGTAGTGTCACTTAGTTTCTCAGTGCCTCAGTGCCCCCCTGTGCGATGGGAACACGCAACGGTAGTCCTACTGCCTTTTACGTGGTGGTGATCTGAACAAGCAGGCACAGTACACTTCTCCTGCTGTAGCTGTTTTGCTGGTATTTGATGGGAGGGAGTAAACGGGAAGGAGCCAGACTCTCTCTCCTCTGTGGTGTACAAATGGAACTACAGAAAATTTTGCTTAAACATAAGAAGAACTTTATTTACTGTGAGGGTAGGCAAGCACTGGAACAGGCTGCCCACTTCGGTTGTGGAGGTAGCGCTGGTGTACGTGCAGGCATCCTTGCAGGTTTTCAAAAGCTGACTGGACAGGGCCCTGAGCAGCCTGCTGTAATTGACCCTGCTTTGTGCAGGGAGGTTGGACTAGACCATCTCCAGAGCTTCCTTCCAACCTCAGCTGTTCTGTGATTCTGTGATTCATCCCCGCAGGTCCTGCTTCAGTGCAAGAGAAATAAATCAAAAAGTCTTTTCTGAGGTGACCCTGAGTAAAGGTCTGGTAGGATCTGTCCTCTCTGGAAGAACCTCTCTGTGAGGAAGTGCACCTAATGCACCCAGGAGGGTGTGTGCCATGTGGTGGTAGGGGGTCGGGGTGAGTGGGTGCGTAACAGGGACAGAGCTTCATCACTACTCGCTGTGTGAAGTGGGGGCTCTGAGCAGAGCCAGTTCCCCTGCATGGCCAATACCCTGGCTTTTGCTGGAGTCTGTGGCCATAAGGCTTGGTTTGCACAGAGTTGTCATTCCAGACAGAGGCTTTTTGTTGGGGTAAATCTGAAGGTCTCAGTGTTCAGTGCAAAAATGCTGTCCCTACTAGGCAGTTGGTCTGTCATATTGTCCACGGCTCGGGGTGGCTGGACCTCTGTTCCTTTCAGCCTTGAAATCTGCGTGTGAATGAGATCCTGCCCCATCTCTCTCATCCTTGCTCCTGAAACATCTGTGTTACTGCGTGCTCTGCAGGGATATTTGAGATCCCATGTCAATCCAGCTCACATGGTTTGTTTACACTGAGCAAGATATTTGAGCTCACTCCCTGAGTCACCTTCTGTGGGCAGAGGAAATGTGAGCACTGAAATGTCAGTGCTGGAGACTGAAGTCACATATGACCTTAAGTACAAGGTGTAAATAGCCTTTCTTCCCACTCCTTGTGTCAACAGCAACAGAAGCCAAGACTCCCACTCTCTGGAAGAATTAAAAACCTCTCAAAACCTCAGGCCTGTGACTCTTGCTCTGTTTCTATGTATGTTTCTAAGCCCTCTCAATGTTCTGGCACCTGTCCTACTGCCTTTGCCATTTTGAGGGCAAGGTTCTGCCTGTGAACCCTCTATTTCGCCCTGTAAAGCAGGCCAAAAGCACAGCCCCTGTGTGCCAGGTCCTGAACAGACAGATGAGATGTACCTCTGTGTGCAATCAGAGGTTTGGCTGCAGCATTTGTAGCACTGGAGCTCACTTTTATTCAGGGTATGAATAGTTGTGTGGTCATAGCAGCTATCTGAGCCACCTGAGGCCCTGGGATGAACTGGGATCAGTAACAATGGGAAATCCATGATGAAGCAGGCCCCTTGGTGTTGGCTTGTGAATTAAACCTAGATTAAAGGCAACAGTAATCTAAAGGTAGATTAAAGCTAGTTTGGGTCTGTCTGTGCTCATGCCACAGTGACAACAGAGCAAGGCTATCCCTGGCTCAAAAAAAAAAAAGGATGTTTCTTGCAATGGTCTTTTCCTCCATCCCTTCTCTGCTCTCTTTCAGTCCTCCTCTCCCCCTTGCTATCTTTCATGGCCTCTGTCCTCCACATTTCTCCGTTTTGGATGATATTTCTCAGATGTGGGACTGACCCCAAAGCCTTTTTCCAGGACAATCAGGTCAGCAGAGAAGAGCACTCCATAAACTTGTCCCCAAACCCCCCTGGTTCTGCTTTTCCTTTCACTGTGCAGCTTCCCCGCATCCCTGACTGGAGGTCAATGTGCAATCTGATACCGATTGATACTGGGAAGAGGCCCATCTGCTTTTGCTGTTAAGACTGAATGGAAAAGGGTTGTGTTCACTGCTTGTTTAATTGTGCCTGAATAAGAAATCTCCTTGGGACCATTTCGTGAAGGACACTTTACAAATGTTTTGTATTATTATTGTAATAATTTAGTGGGAGTTACACATGCATGGAGAGAAGAATAGACCTGAGCAGTGCCGGCTTGCAGCTTTTGGAGGGTTGCCAGTTGCTGCCATGGAAAATGAAAAGAGCATGTTGCCCTCCAGAGCTGTAGTTTCACCTAGCGTGGGGCCATTGCTGAGTCTCCACGATTCTGGTGGTTTAGTTTGAGATGCTCTTCACTGCAAACCACAGCCTTGGTATCCCAGGACAGTGCCAGAGCACACTGCCATTTCCAGTTTGGGGAGTGATAGAGGTGACTTGCGGTTTGCTTCCCGTTAGGGGACGTTGTGATGCCAATGTTCAGGTGGGTGCTTGGGTTCCCTTTGTGTCAGAAATGTCATCTTTAGCAAGGAGAGTGCGAACTCAGGTCTGTCAATTCCTTGCAGCAGCATTCAGCAATCACTTTTCTCATTTATTTATCGTTTTGAATGGTGGTGGGGCTACCTGGAGAGCCTCACTGAGGGCTAATAAATGCAAAATACCATAGCAGGTATTTAGAAACTGGGAAAATTTAGAGATTCAGAAAATACTCTCAGCTGAAAAAGTCTGGAGGCTGGGAGATTAATAGGGAAGGCATCATACCTGCTTGCCTCACTCTTGCTCTTCCCTTTTTAAGGGCAGAGTTAGAGAGAGGGTGTTCAGTGGCATGAACTCTTGGTCTGAACCGGTGCTACCATTTCTGTGGTCTTCTGTTACCTGCCGCTGGGGAACATGGCATTTACCAAAGGTGGCTGAGAAACTGCTGACAGAACAAGTTCTCGTAGGAAAGTGGAGACAGTTTTTATATAGGTGAGATTTCTTGATGGGGCAGGGTGGAATGTTTTAAAGTTGTTCAAGGGTGCTTGGCCAAACACCCTTAACCTGTTGTAGTGTTCAAAGAAGAAAGGTCTCTGTGATCCACTATCAAATAGGTATCGCATCAACACCCTCCCTGACCTGGGCTTGGGTCTCACCGTGAGGGTCTTTCCTGGCCTGTGGCACCCAAGGGAGCTGCATGTAAGTGGGAAATGAACTGTCTTCACAGACAATCCAAGCAGAATGACCTTAGGGACAAAGTAATTTGTGGCATGAAAAATGGATATTTGGGGTTTACTGTTAGTTCTGGTGAAAGGAAAGAAGACGTTTTTACTCCCTCAAAACTTTTATTTAAAGCAGACTGAAACATTTCTTTCAGTACTGTGTGTTTTTCCATCTCAAAATTTTCTAAAGTAAATGTGAAGGCAGTATCCAAGTAAAAATGCAGTAAAAAATGGGAAATGTTTTTTCCAAGGTTTCCTTAAATATTTTTGTGGTTTTTTTTGTAAATAAACAACCTAGTAAGCATTTGTGAAATACACCAGGGTCACCAGGCACTTCATCTGATTCACGATAAGGCTGCAGCTATAAATAAAGTTAACAGCAATAGTAACTTGATCCATAAAGCTTGACAGCAGTGTTAAGGTATCAAATAAAAGAATGAGTTGAACTAAGTTAGCGTGTGTGTGAGGTTCCATGAAAGAATCATGTCAGCATTTTGTCCTGTGGCTGTAGAGGAAAGAAAAATCTTGAGATTTCTCTTACTTCTGTTCTGTTAGGGAACAGAAAGCTGGACTGGGACAGAGGCAAGAATGTTCTCTTTGAAGCATTCTGCTGCTTTTCTGCAAAGTGTTTCTAAGTAAGAGCATCTCCTGAAATGCCTGGATTCCTGCTACAGATTAAAAGTACATGGAGATGGAGGATAAAAGGGGCGTTAGCAATTAGCTCTGGTGATAAGTTTAGCTGCTAGAAAAGTTGGACTAGCGAAGAAGAACTATTAATTGAAATCCCCAGTTAATATAGGACTGTCAATAATGAATGCATAATGGAGAAAGTCCATTTAATTTTTAATTATCGCCAGCCCCTTCCAAACAAATACAGTGTGTTAAATCTCCCTGTCACCTTCACCCATGCAAAGGGTGTTTGATGGAAGTCTTCATTAACCCCAGGTCTGTTCACGGCGTCCTGCCAGGCCATTAGCTAGTTAGTTACAATAGCAATGACTGGCACTTGGCAAGAAAAAGCCCTGGGCGTTGCCAGGTCCAGGACGTGGCAGGAATTCACTCTGTGGGATCATTGTAGGAAGAAGCTGAAATCCCTTGGCTGGGCTCTCTGACATGGTGGGGTCTGGAGCTCCTAATGCGTCTGATGTGGGTTGAGGTCCTTTGGAATTAATGTAGTAGACAATCCCAATCGAGTCATGATTCCCAGCTAAAATCACTGTTGGTTTGGAGATGTAGGATGACCTCCAGGCAGTCATGGCAGGTCAGCCAAATAAGTGAAAGCACAATTTGTCTTCTATAAATTGAAGAGTATGGATATGCATATTTTCAGGTTTGAGTAATGGGGTGTGGGTTGAATGAAGTGCTTCAGTCTTGAGTGAGAGTGCTCACACATGGGCCAGAACAAATTTCAGCCTGTGCTAGGATGTCTCTGCATGGACCACATTTAATTACTCCATTTGGGATTTGATCAGGAATCTTCTACGGGAAGCCAACTTGGGAAGAGACTCCCAAGGGCCTGGGATTTCCATCTCCTCCAAAGCACAACATCTCCAGCCAGACAGTGCTTACTGGCCACATTATCCCAGATGGAATAATCATGATAATGACCAGCAATGTGGGAGACTGAACTCTGCTTTTCTGGTGATAGAAATCAGAACTGATTCTCCCAAGTTTGATAGTATTAACAATGTGAAACTAATGGAAGCTGTGTCAAAATCAGCCTGTGCTTCTCTGTTGAAAGTGTGAAGAGGCAAGCAAGGAGTCCTGACTTTACAGGAGCACTGACTCATGGAGACTTGGCAGAACTTTATGCTTGGGATGGGCGTGAGGGAAGGGTTTATAGCTCTGAAAAGTCACCTTCTCTTGACACTTGTCCCAAATGTGTCCCACCACTTATTATTTTTAGAGTCTTGCTCTCAGATGAGTTTGCCTAGGGACAGCCTTCTGGGGATTCAATTAAACTCTAGAATAAAATAAACGCTATCCCTTAGCAAGGGCTTGAATGCTAAGTGGAGTCATTATTTGAACAAAGTAGGGCTGTAAGTTTCAGTGTTTGAATGTCCTCTATTTTCATCAGCTGGGGGTCAGAGACAAGTGAAGATGGGAAAACACTGGTCATTAACTCAGCTCATCCACTCCCATAGCCTTTCCACTACTGCTCTGAAGTGATAAAAACACCTTAAGGGCATTTCCTCTGGAAACAATTCTACATTTTAGTGACTGAGTTTGAAGTCACTGAAACAGCTCCTATCCTTTTTCAGATGACAAACCAACTGTGTTTGTGTGGACAATGCAGTGACACAGAGACCTGGGCTGCAGTGTCATTTGTCTGTTGAGTGACCTTAGGCAAGCTCATGGCTTTATTTTTCCTCTAATTAAATATTTGCTTGGTGCAATGTGATCCAACAGTCATCCCATGGGCCAGGTTTCTTAGATGCTTCTATCCAGATTTGTGTTTTTTTCCTGGAGAAGGGAAATGGTTGTCTCAGCATACGTAGAGGTTGGGTGAGCTACTGCAATAGAGCAATACTCCAAAAAGTGGAGGAATCCCAAAATTCACATCTCACCCCAGAGATACTGTGTTTGGAGCACCAGATTTAGACTTTGGGGAAAAAGAAGTTCCCTAAGATGTGTTTGGCAGTGTTCAGTGCAGTGCAGCTGCAGCTTATGTGAAGTCTCTTCAAAATCTTACCAGAAATTCTGCTCTGGTGCAATTTCTGGATGATTCAAATTCATCTGAAGCTGGGTTTGCAGCTGGTCAGTAGGTACTAATATAGGCCAAACACAATGGTCACACTTTGAAGACTTCTACTGCCAGGTCTAAACCGGAGAGCAGCTTGCAAGATGTGTGGAGTCAGCCTTCTGCTCCGCTAAGCACTGGGAGATTCCAGCTGGGTATTGTGTCCAGTTTGGGGCACTGAACTTCAAGAGTGATGGAGACCAATTAACTGAGGAAACTGCAGAAGAGACCGATGAAATGATCAAGAGGTCTGGAAAACTGTGGCTGACAGGGCAGAGAGAAATAATTGGGTTGTGTAGCTTAGAGAAGAGAAGACTAAGTGATAATAGCCTTAACACACGAGAGGCGGGTGCAAGAAGGGGAATGATGCCTTCTTCACATCTGCTGCAGGTAAGAAATCACAGGCACAGTCTTCAACAAGGAAGATCCAAGTGAAACCTAAGGCAAACTTTTGTGGAAGAGGCAATAAAAGCCCTGGAAAAAGGAGGAGGAGTGAATGAGTGAAGTCTGCAGGTTAAAGAAATACCTGGAAGGAATGCTGTGAAGAGCTCACGCTGTCCTGGGACAGGAGGATTAACTTAATAACACAAATCATTCCTATTTCTCACTGACCCCAACCACACAGGTGCACATTAAAACATTTGCAAACGTACGCAGCTGGCTGTACACATGCATGCATACACTGCCTTTGCACTTTTCCCAAATATATGCATACGAATGGTTTTAGAAAGCAGGGATCTGTCATTAGATACTTCCCTGTCAGGTTCTTCTAGGTGACTTGGCCTCATTAATTGTAATACTTATTGTAGTAGTGTAACTGTCTTAGAACAGATTTTTCTCAGGAGCCAGTTCACACTATGCAGTCAAGTAGCAGTCTTAGCAGCTCTCTTTTGTTGAGATGCTACTTTTTATTTATATCTCTCAGTCTAAAGCTAAAATAAAAATTGCCAAGATTTTTTAATCCAATTTTGCTGTCTCCTGCTGCTGCAACTACACAAAACCTTGGGTGCATCCATTCCTCCAGACAATAGCCAATCCCTTTTCTCCTCACTGTTGAAGCAAAAGCAGCTTAGGAAGGTTTGGAGTTGGAGAGGAAGCATCAGCGTTGTAAGGAAATGTCCCCAAAATGGAATGGTACAGAGGACCTGTGCCCTTCACTCTTTTCTTGGGCAGAGAAGGAGCAATTGCCCTGTTTTGCATTGTGGTCAGTTAAAATCGGTGTTTTCCATGGGGACCTGCGAATTTTGGAAAAAGCTGCACTGCAAGGATTTCTTGGGTCTGGGTCCAGTCTGTACAAATAGAAGTCTTGAGCCTAGATTGTCTAATAAATTGCTATTTCAGCTTGTTATTTCAAAGCACTATCCTGTTATATTATAGCCTGGGAAAGCCGGACCCTAAATGCTTTTTTCTTGTCCTTGGAGAAGAGAGACAGGGTGGGCCAAAGTGTGATTTTAGCATTTGGGCAGGAATGGGACTAAGCAGGTACTGAGACTGTCCTTGTGGATTTTCTATGTGTTGATATTGGTTACCTCTTCCATTCCCCTCCCTCTTTGCCATGCACTCATCTTAGTCCATAAAGACAAGTATATTCCTTTTTCGCAGAAACTCGTAAGTTCTGAATGCACCCCACTTCTAGCATGGGTCAGTTTATGAAATCACAGCATTTTCTGCAGGATTTAAACATCCTTTCCTCTCCTAACACTGTTGGGCTTTTGTTTTTTGTTTTAATTACTGTACTCCAGAAGTGCCTGAGCTGCTGCAGAGCTGAGCAGATGCAGGGCTGGGTGGGAGGGGTGATGCACTGGTGTTGGCAGCTTGCAGTGCTTTGTTTGAGATACCTGCGGGGATCTTGTTTCACGAAGGCCTTTCTGGCCATGGTGATTAAATCCAACACACACACTGGAATCAGCAGTGTCTATTCAAGGTTACAACTGGTTGAATGAGAACAGAATTTAGCTCCCAGGCTTTTGTTTTCGTCACCCTATTACTTTAATTTCTGTTCCCAGTTTTAGGGCTCACTGAGATCCCAGAGCACTGTACTGACTAGGAGTTGGACTGGGCCTATAGTAATTTCTTCTGGTTCACATTTTTCTGTTTCCTAGAGTTCTGAGTGACACAGCATGCCATGAACATGTTGTGTAGAGAAATAAAGCCAATACTAAATAATGGATCACCTTTTTTCGCACTTCTCTTGCATTATTAATTTTTTGTGGCACACAAATTGTTGGCAATTTCCCTTATAAACCAAGAATTTTGGGACCCCTCATGGATGAATTCAAGGGGTACATCATGGCCTCGTGTCAGTAGTGATGCAATTAAAGGCAAGATTCCCAGCAGGATGGAGAGCGAAGCAAGTTGGAGAGTGGAGAGGAGCTGACAGCCCAGCAGCCTGTCACACCTTCAGTGAGATTCTGCACTCCTGTCTGCTAAATGGGTGTTGGCACTTAGGAATAAGTCTGGATGAAGCATCTTCCTGCTCTGAAAATACAGCCTCACTCCTCTTCTTTCACACTACAACCGCTTTGCTACCCATGTGAAAGAGCAAGCTCTGGTCCTTGCACCCAGACTGGTGTATCTGTGCTAGCCCCTGAAACTCACTGTCCTGAGTTCACCGTCCTGCTTCCCTCACCAGTGTAATGAGTTGGCCCATACTATGCTGGGTCTGAGGGACTGAACATCTGCTTAGCATGGAAGACTGGAGCCCTGGAGCAAAACACAAAGGGAACCAGTTTGATAGCATAGATGTGCCCACTGGTATGCAGACTTTCAAGGCTAGAAGAGAGTGGTCAGTTTTAAGGTGGAATGCATCTCACTGCTTCGGTATCTAAAAGATAAATAAAA
>NW_008824591.1:1654093-1679116 GCF_000699105.1 Pygoscelis adeliae
CAGACCCTTTTGATATTCAGTGGAGAGAAACAAGGTCCTCAAGGGTGATTCAGTGGACCTGGCTTAGCAGCATGTTTTGGGAAGAGATGACTCACTTTTCTCTCCCCTGACTATAAAAGGGGCACAGAGTGAGTAGATCAGTCTCAGACATCTAACTTTTAGACATCTGAAGTCAGAGCCCTTACTTGCCCCTTTAAAGAACATGAAGGCTTTACTTCCAGGCAAAGATCCACCCTGGGGCTGAAGATGTCAGCCTCCACTGGCAGTTTACTGCAAGATCCATCACTCTCCATGTGAAATAGAACATGCTTCCCAACTTCACTGAGAATTTAAATGCAATGGGAAGCTTCATCTCTCTACGTCTGCCTGTTTCATTCCATTGCCTCCGTTGCCAGGAGCAGGCTGTTAGCTGAGACCCCCGCAAGGCTCCAATGGGTCTGTTCAGTCATGAGCTGACACAGCCGCTGTTTGACTTTGTAGCAAAGGTGCCCAAGTGAATTTACAGGTTTTATACTATTAATTTTTTCCAAGCCTGCTCAAGGAGTTAAGAGTTTGATAGAGGACTCCTTTCCTTGTCCCTGCAGAGATTTGCTGTGTTTCTGTACATAGCTTTTGCTACTGCTGTGGGTCCAGAACAGAAATGCTCCTGTGTACAGCAGAGAGTTTGCAGGAGAGCACAGAAAAAGGGCAAAGGGACAGCGTGGTGACGGCAGGGTAGGCAGCTGGGGTGGCCACGGGCAGCAGGAGCTGGAAATGCAATGTTAGAGCACAGCCTAACTCAGGTCATGCTTTCTAACATGGAAGGGAAATTTTCTGTGCCAAGTGCCTGGCCTGGGCTGTTGGTACCCTGTTGCTAGCACCACCACTTAGTCATTTTCTTACCATTTCATCAGCTTTTGTTTGAAGTGTCTGAATATTACAGCACTACAGAAAACAGTCAAGGGAGAAGACGACTCTTTAGCCCCTCCAAAACAGGAGGGGCAGCAGGATCTCACCATAAAAACCCAATACTGGAGGTGAGAACAGGGAAATGTGAGCCTGTTGACTCTGTCCGTGTAGAAAAGCCAAAGAGGGTGAACAAAGAAATGAAATATGCTTTAAGGATTGTGCTTAAAGACTAGTATTGGAGTTAACATGAACACAGTAGGTGCAACATTTAATTCCCTACCAAAAAGGTGCTGTTTGTACTCTCTCCCTTGCACTGCTGCCATCTTTAATCAAGAAATGCTGAGGTGGTGTGGCTTGCTGAAGCTCACAGTGGCAGAGCTGGGGCTAGATTTCACAAGTATTAGGTGCCATTTGATGTCTCTTCTGTCTGTCTGAAGATGTAGTTACGGTTTACTTCCACCAGACAGTGAACAAAGATCAGAATGAGGCTCAGATCCCTGCACTGCAGTATATCCTCTGTTTCTGCCTCTCTTAACTGGAGATAATTAGCCTTTCCTGCTTGCATAAAGCACATAGAAATAACATAAAAGCAAAGCTCCATTTTCAAATTAAATGCTATTATTAACATCTAGTGTTTGATGGATGATTATGGTGTTACAACAACATAAATACTTCTCTGGGGGCATTTGGCCAGTGAGTCCTAGGATGCTTTGCAGTTCCAACCTGATTAAAACTGAAATTCTATTACACATCTCTGAAGATATTCAAACCATTGAATAGCAATAGGAAAGAGATTCTGCCAACTGTGAGGCATAAATACTGACAGTTCTAGCTACAAATGTTTCCAATTTTATTTTATTTTATTTTTTGGTAGGACAAACTTATAAATTAGAAGGATGTGCCTCAAGAACAGCCCGGGAACATAAAAAGAAAGTAAATGACAAAGAAGTTTCAGAACTAGACTTATTACAGCACTATAGTGTAGGCAAGCAGAAGCTTTTTAAAAATCAATAAGAAATGTCACTGGCAACCAGTGTGGACTTCAGCGCCAGGGTAGGCAGATCAAAAGGGGCTGAGAAAAATATTGCAAGAGTTTGAAAGAAATGTGGATGTGCAGAAATAACATCTGTGAACAGTGATTTTTCTTGGTGGCTGGAACAGTGAGGTGTAAGGCATTAGTTGTGGAAACAGCTCTCTGTATCCTGCTGTTGGTCAGGCTGAGGTTGTCTTACTCACAACTTCCTCACTCCCAGGCATGGATGTTCATCTCAAAGAAGCCTAAGGAACTCAGGTGCCAATACCCATTTGATTTCAGTAGGGTTTGGTTGCTTGACTGTTGATTCCTATAAAAAAGCCAAATTCCCTAAAATTCTACACTGCATGATACATATCCAGCAATCTGCAAATCACAGAGCTGGTAGAGGTAAAGGAGATAAGAACTTGATAGCTTGAACTCAAACAACTCTCACTTCTTTAAAACTGTTTCTTGCAAATTAGTCCACAGGTAATCCATAACCTTCAATAACGCCCACAAAAATCAGAGAAAGTGCAGCTATTGGGACAGAAGTAACTGGTTACGCAGAATCAGGACGGGAAGGCAGCCACAGAAATAGGAAGCAAACAGGAAGCAGGGGAGGGAAATTTAGAAAGAGGGAAGCTATATTATTTGTTTGTGTCTAGGACCTACCATGCTTCTGTATGTATGCATGTATATATATGTATTTATTTTTATGTTTATGTATGTATATGTTCCAGAAAATCCCTGGTTTATAGACATGCAAATAGGGCAAGCATCTGCATTGCCCCAGCAATAGCAAGGACCACCCAGCGCAGCAGAGCAGCCTGTGATCCAGCCGTGGTAGGGGAGTTAACGTGACCTCTGCCTGGTATCAGGCCATGCTGACTGACAGCACGGGGACGGCTGGCGGAGCTCAGGGTGTGACCAGGTATCAACCCTGGTAGCAGCCTTCCTCTTCTTACGATAAAAGCTCTTTTGTTTATTTCCCTAATTAGGCTCAGGAGTCTTCATGAAGAGGGAAAGAACTGTCTGCTAAGACTGGATAAGAGGAGTTATTTCATATTCCCGGAGCTGGGATGAGGCTAAAACTCTTTATGAGATCTGGATGCTTTGTGTTCATTTCCAAGAAGGCCCCCTAGACATTATAAGCATGGCTTTGATTGTTTTTATCACACATGGCAGAAGAGTTAAATATATAATGAGATGATTTAAATACCTCAGATTTTTAGGAAGTTTGAAATTTAGATCTGGGTACAGATTTAAATGGAACTTTAGCAGTGGTGGGAAATGTTCAGATTTTTTTTTCCCCTTATCATTTCTCATCTTTATGCAACTCTGTTCTTGTATCAAGCCAGACTCAGAAACAGAAATGTCAATAAGGAATCATTTTCTCTTGAGATTTCTGCCCCATTTTTACAGACCTGCAAAATCTCCATGGATTGATTAAGCAGCCAACACTGGTTTGCAGGGCATCGTTACAGACTTGGGGAGATTCAGCAAATGCGTAAAGCTTAATTTTTCACTATTTTCCATAATTATCTGTTTCCTGTTTGCTTTATAAAATCCAGGCCTCTTTTCTTTAACACATATTTTCATTTTCAAATAAAAATACTGTTGAAATAGAACCTGCACCTTTAGAGTAAATATTCAGTCCTGAACTGTATCTCGATCTTCAGAAAGTAATATAAGAAAACAGAAGAAACCTCTGAAACTATAAGATAAAGCCTTTGACAATTAAAGAAAAAAAAATCCACAAATCCTTAACAATAAACAACCAATGCAATATGTTTTGATGTAAAGTTTCACTGAAAGTTGGAATTATTCTCTGAAAGTCCAAGCAGTGGTTTTTTGTCTTTAAAAATTACAGATTACCTTGGTCAGCAAGGATCTCCCAAATGTTTTTACCTATTGTTATTAAAAGAACATCTCTTTGAACAAACCAATGCCATTTAAATTACAGATCTATTTTTTTGTTACCTTTGCAACCTTGACGGTTACAAGTGCAGCCATGCAAAATGACTTGGACGAATGACACATGCTCTATTCTGTTTCAGCACCCAGTTGCATCATATGGGAAGGAAAAGTTGCTTGTAACAGGGGCACAGACAACATACCGCAGTTTCCTAATCTGCAGAATGATGATAAGGGTAATGACATTTTTTCTGAGCAGAGCAATAATGACTAAATATTAAGAGCGTGCTTTTATTTCTGTACTGCTATAACTAGACCAGCTTAAGGGTGAACAAGCTCATCCCACAGTAGAACTGCCTAATAGCAGGGTGGATTATGCTCATTTTGCATGGGAATAGCTATGGTCTGATGAAACGTGCACAAGATGGGACTGTAACCATACCAGGGATGGTATACTACATGTTTCTATCGGTACAAGTGATGTGCTTTATTTTGCATTGTAAAAATGTCCTGAAAATGTTCTGAAGTGAATTCCTGGCTCCTGGAAGTCAGTGGGAGATTTGCCTTTCACTCCCAGCACAGGCAGGAATTCCCCTGAGGCCCTCAGGGGGTATGATTTGTTAATTTAAAAGCAATCCAGCATTACTGAGTGGAATTCATCCCTTGGTGGAGGTAAAATCTCATGATTTTAGGAAGGAAGGAGGAAGAATCATCCCTTGCAGTTCAAAGTCTACACACTGAGCCTTTGACAGCTCACGCCAAGAATTGGTGGGGACTTTTTATTTTCTTTAATGGCTTGTTATAGATGCAAGTTACACAGCCTTTGGCTTCCGGAAATAAGAAACTTCCATGTGCACAAGCAGCACAGACTGGGACTCTCCAGCAGTTGCCTTAGTCTTAGTCCTTTCCATCAACACCTAGTTCCTTGACGTCAGCTCGGAGTGCTTGTTTATTTGGGTGGGCTCTTTTCGTTGGTGTTCGATTTATAAGTAGCTGCGCAAGGAAAAGAAAAGGCAGTCCCTGGCCTGGCACTACTGTGATTCAGCAAATGCACAGAGTAAGTGCTTACACTGTGAGCATGATTATGTATTTCTTTGGGAACAGAGGAGCCATGTAAACATGTGCATATGTGTTCGTACATATTTACAGATTGGCACACACAGCTAAACAAATGTGTGCCTACACATTTTTGTGTGCATGCAGAAACCCAATGCCAGCATTTCTCAGTGCAAGGGCTTTATACCACCTAAGTTAGGTGAGGTGTTTGCATGGTACAAATAAATACAATTCTATCCACGGGGCTCAGCTTTGAAACACAGTTTTAGATTCCAAATTTCCTCACATTAGTTTTGCTCCTGTCTGCCAGATGTTAATTGTGCTGGATCCATTATTAATACTTGCATTTTGCCATTGCTGAGAGAACCTAAGGGAGAATGGTGTTTTACTGTGTGAGATGCCCCCTTGAAGAGATTGTAATTGCCTCTGAACAACTCACAATCTAATTATATCAGAGGATAAACTGAGGCAGAGGACCAGCCTGGTCCCACCTCATCCAGCAGATGAGAAGCAGGATCAGAAGCCGTATCTCTCCATGTGGAAGCTTGTTCTGTCTCTGCCCAGTGTAGTCCCCACTTCTTAAAATATACTGTCTCTTCTCTAGGATTAACCACCACTTTTTAGCTCGTGGTCTTACAACATGGATGCAGTAAAGTTCTTCCTGTAGTTTCTCTCTAGTACCCTTAAATGTTGCTTTATCTCGGAAGACAGATATCCAGTAGACACGAGGTTAAATCAGAAGTCAACAATTGTCGCAGGGAAAATAGGACACAAATTCTTTATTTTGGGGAAGATTTTGATTGAGAAAACAGCACATGTTCTCATTGCTTTTCCTTTCCTTATTCGGGGGACCGTGCAGCCTATTTGCAATTAAATTGAGTCTAGTTACCCTCCAAAGTGAAAGGAAGCTGTTCTGAAAATTAGTAGTATGAGTCTCGCTATCTTTTGACAAATTATTTTCTAATGAAAAACATCTGCTCAGGCTAAGAAGGTTCACTCATCTTTACTTCCGCCTCATGCAAATGGTTTTTATTTTGCATATTGCAAAAAAGTGCTTTGGTCATGTAGCCAAAAGGGACAGGAAGGTATTGATAAAATGCAGCAATGCTGTGAGTGGAATATAATTCCCCCCCCCATTTAATTATCCTTTGATGGTTGGACTCGATGATCTTGGAGGTCTCTTCCAACCTTTAATGATTCTATGATTCTGTCTCTGCCCAGTGTAGTCCCCACTTCTTAAAATATACTGTCTCTTCTCTAGGATTAACCACCACTTTTTAGCTCGTGGTCTTACAACATGGATGCAGTAAAGTTCTTCCTGTAGTTTCTCTCTAGTACCCTTAAATGTTGCTTTATCTCGGAAGACAGATATCCAGTAGATACGAGGTTAAATCAGAAGTCAACAATTGTCGCAGGGAAAATAGGACACAAATTCTTTATTTTGGGGAAGATTTTGATTGAGAAAACAGCACATGTTCTCATTGCTTTTCCTTTCCTTATTCTGGGGACCGTGCAGCCTATTTGCAATTAAATTGAGTCTAGTTACCCTCCAAAGTGAAAGGAAGCTGTTCTGAAAATTAGTAGTATGAGTCTCGCTATCTTTTGACAAATTATTTTCTAATGAAAAACATCTGCTCAGGCTAAGAAGGTTCACTCATCTTTACTTCCGCCTCATGCAAATGGTTTTTATTTTGCATATTGCAAAAAAGTGCTTTGGTCATGTAGCCAAAAGGGACAGGAAGGTATTGATAAAATGCAGCAATGCTGTGAGTGGAATATAATTCCCCCCCCCATTTAATTATCCTTTTTCTTTATAACAGGTGTAATGAGCACAACACCTGATGGCTAATGATAATCCAGATGGCTTGGAATTGTATCTCCATATGCTGCATGATTTAATGCAGAACAAGGCTGAAGTTAACTCTATGTGGGTTGAAGAAATAAACCCCACAGCTTGTTTTGGAGGTTTATTTTGGCAAACAAGGAAGAAATCAAGAGAGACACCCAGGAATGTTCGGTTAACAGGGTGATGTGGAAGGCATCCATTCCACACTTTAGCCGAAATCATGGGCAGAGAAGAGTGTGCTCTTCCAGAGACTGCATGGCTGTTTTGCCTGACGACACCTTCTCAAGACCTGGGTTTAGTCCTGGCAGAGGTTTGTGTTCTGCCGTGACTAGTCGAAGCCCAAATCCTGAATGCAGCTATATGTGCTAGGGGTGTAGACTCAGTTGGTTCAAGCAGCTTAGTGGTGCACATTGACTTCTAGGGATAGTAACTTTATTCTGCTCCTCTCTGTGAGAAGAGCTGGGCATTCTGCTAATGTAGTTCTGATTTGCACTAATGAGACCAGTCCTGGTTCATGACGTTTTAGGGCCTGTTACTGCTCTGTCAATTTTGAAGGCATCTCTTCTGATCTATTTCACCAATCTGTGACCACAGTCAGGCTACAATGACACACAGAAATACCTTTACCTTTGAAGTAATCACAGCTGGAGCCAGACTAACATGAATGTTTTCTCCTTAGGGAAAAGTTTATCTGTAAGTCCTAAGGATTCTTTATACAGAGAGGTGGCATCTTTGTCCTCATGTTATGAGAGGGGAAACTGGAGCAGACTGGCTCTGATTCAGCTAAGCACTAAAGCTCCACGGGACATAAGCACATGCTTTCGTGTTTTGCTAAACTGGTACCATGCAGAGACATCATGATTTGCCCAAAGTCACACAGTGAGCTGAAAATAGGAATCAGGAGTTCTTTGGACAACTACTGCAGCTATTTACGTTTGACAGGTTTTCTTTCTGTGCTGCTCAGAGGACAAGAAACATTTTTCTTTATAAAACAGAAGCAAAGATACCTTAGTAAATATTGTGAAATTCTGGAAAACAGATTTGTAGCCTGCGCTGGGAGATCAGGAACTGTTTCTCTAGATCAACAGCAGCATCTGTCTCTGGTAAGTTTTGGAAAAGTTTTCGACTGAGGTGACATAGTGCTGCTGTTGTTCAATCCCAAGCCTGGCACAGATAGCCTGGCATCAGTTGACTTGTCAAGAAGGATTTCTGGTGCATTTCAAGCAGAGATTCCTCTTTCTTTCCTAGGACATGGATGAATTTCTAGGTTGAGAAGGGAAATATATCTCCTTTTCTTAATAGCTGCTCAACTTGGGGCTGATCTAGGATCTGGTTTGTAACAGTGATTTGATCAGCAGTGAAAATGTTACCTGTCCAGCCCTGGGAATAACATGCAGCCCATATACCTAGCCAGAAGAAAATGTCAGCCTTGTTTGTGTATTTATGCCATTCCCTTGTAGCAACGACTTAGCCTTGGTAGAAGCCAGTATCATGAGTTTCATACAGCCAATTTCTTCCCCATCTTAATCAATGCCTGACAGCACATAGAGAAAAAAGTGTGGCCTTTGCGTTGAGTCTTCGCATTGCTTGAACAAGGAATTATTTCAGTGGATACAAACCTACATATGGAGTAGTAAAATTCATACCTGCAAAGAGAGACAGCGCAATGCTTTTGTGGGGTGACATCATTTTCTTCTATAGGTAGTCAACAAAACAGCGTAAATGCAGACAGTCGTCCCTGCTCTCCTCCCATGGCACACTATAGTTTAAATAGCTCTTGGCCTTGTGATATGAAAGAATTTAATCTTAATTCAGGGCAATGTATGTTGTGGGGGTAAGCTGAAGTGGAATTTTTAGATTCCTGTTCCTGTGATTGCCAGAGACTGATTCAGAGGGTCCTTCCTAGCTGTTTTTATTGAAGGATGTAGGTAATTTACCTCAAGAGAAAGACACTACGCACATTCTCATTTCATACCTGACAGAAAGCCAGGGCAAGATGAATACCCTCTACTAGCGTTAAAAAAGTAACAGGTGAAAAAGCTTTTGCTCTTCTCTGTCTCATAAGTAGCTGATGATGCTGTTAGAGGACAAATGTTTCTCCAGTAGAGGCTTTAATACAGGAGATTATGGATTTAAACCCCCCTGTTGGCTCGAGGGACCGCTCACACTGCTAAGCTCTGTATGTCAGGAGCTACGAAGAGTGCTGCTGAGGCAAAGATAGCACTACTATTCAGCATCTGCATTTGTGTTCAGCTTTGCAAATGCTGGGTCAGATCCCCTGACCGATGTTGATGACTGCAGGTCTGCTGAAGTTACAGAGCTCCACCAGTTTACTCCTGTGGGGGATCTGGCCTGCTCTCTGCAACCTGCCAGCCTGGATGGTGTTATTAGCCCCTTGTTGCCAGAGGAAAAGTGTCTCTCTGGAGCCTGAGAGGCCTCCATCATGAGGACAGAAGAATTCCCAAGATGTGATGCCGTCATAACAGTCCCTAATGCTTTAAAGCCATGGAAAAGAATGAAATGAGGAAAAGGAGTGGTATTGCTGTAGAAAAAAGAAAACAAAAGATATTTGAGAACTGTGGTTCATGCAGGCAGAAAATGGGGGACCCAAGACAGGAAGTGAAGGGCCAGATTTTCCAGAGCATATAAGCATGTTGGACGCTTAATTCCCACCTTAGGCCTGGCACTTGACTGCCGTATGAAGAAGGGAAGTCAAAAAACCAGTAGTGAAGGAATAATTCCCTCAAACCTCCTCTCTGACAGGGCCAACATGCTGAGGCTGGGTGAGCTCTTCAGGCCCGTAGCAGGGAGGCACAGCCCTGCTGCCAGCAAGCCAAGCCTCAGGCTAGACTTGTCTCTGCTGTGCCCTCTGGGTTTTGGAAGGAAAGTTTTTGTAGCCTTGTCCTATCAATGAGATGAAGGTTAAGGGACACTTTTGCATCTCTTCACCTTTTTTCCTCCCTGTTACAGGATAACATTGTCTCTTTGGGACCAGGAATGTCTTCAGCCTTGGGGTGGCAGCATTCAGCTTTGCCTGCACTTCTGGGAAGCCCAGTGCTTGCTCTGCTCCTTCTAGGTGCCTGAATAGCTTTGGAAATCTGGCCTGGAGAGACATGGACTACACGATGCTGTTTTCAGCAGTGATACTTAAAGTACAAATGAGGAAGAAAATAAAATACCAAGGACCACCTCACAGCAGGCACTCTGGAGACCTTCTGAAGCTAAATTGCACAGACCAAGCAGGGATGCTGACTGAGTGAATGCAGACAAAACATAAGGCACCCAGGCAATGAAAGAAGGAAATGAAGCTAAACAGAGGTGAAGCTGCAGCTGAAGCACAATAAAAAACATACTCAGACACTACCTATGGTTAATTCTGGCGGAGCTACGGGGGATCTCACTGCACTCCTTTCTCCTCTGCTTCAAGTGCTTATTTACCCAGGTTGAACAGGGACGACATCCTCTTCTTTATGAGAGCTACGAGTAATTTTAGATCTGTTTAAGCAAGTATTAGGGAGATATTGAGATGACAGCAGGGAGATTAGATGGTCACTGAGTACCATGAGGAGAGCTGGGCCTATGCAAATTCCTCATATCTACAACGGAGCTCTTCAGAACACTTTATATGAATATATTTTTAAGCTATATTTTTCCCCTTTCATAGACTTGGATGTTCACAGAAAGAACCAGGTTAAGCATTCAGAGTAGGCATTATTCCTGTATAGTGAAACTCACTGCTGAGCAAATGCATGGGCAGGGTTGGAGCTGTTTGTTGAGTTTAGGAGGAGCAGAGCACAGCCTTGCACTCATCCTGTCCCTATAAAGCCAACAGTTCCTTCCACAGATCTCAGAGCATGCAGCAGACGGAGGTTGTTTGCATCACTTCTATGGCAAACTGGGAAGTAGCATGGCTGGGTGGAAAGACTCGGTAGATGTGGCTTAGAGACAGTAGCAAAATCTGGTCTCCAGATTCCCAGGATATCATCACGCATGGTGTGAACTATCTGCTGTTTGCAAAGGGCATCTTATGTTTCCATCACTGTAAGGCCACAGAGCTGAAGGGACTAAGAGGTCGGAGAGGTTCAGTCTCACTTTGTCCAGGTAACTGGGATCCATCCTTGCAAAAAAGGCCAGAGACAAGAAATGGGCTCTGTGGTAATAAACCACAACCTTACTCTGCCTCCAGCTCCTCTGAGTGCGAGGGCTGTGCCCCATAGAAGAGTAATCTCACAGTTTCACCCGAGATCAGATACCACCCCTTCTACCTAGCAGCATTAAGGCAACCTGCTTGTTTAGCCAGTAGCCACAGAGGAATACTATGGCTATGTCAAACCTGATCAGTTTTAGCTTTCCAACACTGTAAAATAAGTTTAGCTGGGGTCATCTTTTAGCAGACACTTGGAGTATGACTCAAACTCGCATTTTTGGGATGTTAAAAAGAACCTTTTAACCGCTCTGCATCCAGTCCTATCCTGCTGCATCTCACAGCTCTTGGCTTTTACTGTTGCTGTATTGACAACACAGGCACTTTCAGATTATTTACCCTGCCTGTGCTTTTTCATTTAACATCTCACAAAGTCCATTACCCTCCATTACCACTTCCAATTGTCATTTGAATTTAAGGTGAAATCTAGACCTTGTAAGAAACAGGTTATTTTGTTCTTCTTCAGATGGTTCTGTCTCCTACACAGTGTCACTTTGGCTGATTCATTTATACAACCTGACAAAAATCTCCCAATTTTTCATGAATGACTTCTCTGTGAGTGTCACGCTGAATTTGCTCAGTCAAACAATGTGTATCTACCAGTGAACTGGAGAGCAAAGTGCTAAAGCTAGATGGGGAAACCATCCTAAGATGATATTTCCTTTCCTACTTTCCTCCTCCTAAAAGGAGGCTTTTTTCTTGTTATTTCTGTTTCTGTTGTCCTGTTTGTGTACATGCCTACATTGCGTTGCATTATCCTTACAGCTCTGCCTCAGACTGATACCACATTGACCTGAGCTAGCTGTGTGAGACAGGCCTTCTGTCCATCATATGTCCCCAGCATGTTAAATTTTAGTTACAAGTTCGTTGCCAGATAAAAAAAAAGAGAAAAAAGGATTAACTCTTCTGGCTATTGGTGTGAATACTTTTACACATACAACCTGCCTTTGCCTGCAGTGGGAAAAAACCTCCACGCATCTCAAAAGAGCAAAGAGTAAAGTCAATAAGAACAGAATAAGGTTTGACTTGGGTCAGGCAGTTGTCACAAGATCTGATGATCACCTGAGTATTCGCTGATCCCCTCCAAGCTTGCAATCCCGACCCGATAATCTCATCAGACATTAGGTATTCACTTAATGCTGGCAGTGACAACAAAGGGTAGTGGGTAGAGGTAGAGCATAGGATAGGGGGTCACAAGACTTGGGTCTGTGTCCCACTCTGCCATCAACAGGTGGATCAGGGCAGTGCCACTTGACCTGCGTGTGCTTGCGTGTCAACCCCAACATCTACAGAACAAGTTGTATCCATAAGGAGAGGAGGATGTGGGTGCCGGGAGGAGCACTGTGGGTTAATCAGGGTACTCCTGCCTCAGAAGCAGTGGGATCCCAGTCTACGTGATTTGATGACTCGCTGGCTCAAGGGGAAGGATATGGTCCTGCTGTTCAGAACATTCCCTCTTTGGGGAAAAGGCGGTGGGATGGACAGACAGGTGTTGGATACATGATGTGAGCTGTATTAGGGGTGCGCTGGGTAAGTGAAAATCCGCCCATCTGCAGCTGGAGACGGACTGCTTTGACTTACCTCAGCAGCACAGCCCAGGCTCTGTGGGAAGCAAGGTTATGTGGAATAGTGGTGTCTCACCACTTTGTAACCAGCTGCCTCATTTAGTGCATCAGATTATTTATTTTGATACATAATTACATGGGTTGATACTTCAGTCAGCAATTAATTAATCCTAATTGGATGTAAATTAATTAAGAACACAGTTTGTCAAATTCAGTTTGCTCTTACCCAACTCCACTCTCCCCTGGAGCAAAATTGCAGATATTGGCCCCAATCCAGGATGGCAGTACTGTTCAGCATGAGTGTAACACAGGCCCATACCCAATGTGGCTACAAGGTCTAGTGGAGGTCTTGGGGTGGACGTTACATTTTCTTGTTCTTAAGAAGTTATTGTTCTTAAGAAGAGGTGTTCTAGGGGATACTTTCTTATGAGAAGGTGATACCTGCTTATGAGAAATGGATCCAGACAGCTGACCTAATACTGAGTAAAGAAGAGAATTAAGATAGGAAGGAGAGAAGTGAAACAATCCCCTTCCATATTTAATCACTGCACAAAAAACAACCATTGTAGATAAGATCTGCCTGGCCAGGAGACATTAGAACAATGTCATGCCTTATTCCTCCATGTATCATTTTGTCATTATAGTAAACCTTGTTTATATTACTGTTTCCTATGAAGTTCAACTCAGATGATAGTATCATGTGTTAGACGTGGTTCATATGCAGCAAGAATAACTACTAAACCACCTCAACTCCAGCAATCTTGAGATTACACTGACAGGGTGTGAAAAAAGGTAAAGGGGGAAGAATTATTTTCTCTGATTCAACACTGGGGAAATGGGACTATAATATGTGCTAACATGGCATACAGTGAGCAGCGTTGTGGGATGACAATATTCATTAGTCCAGATCCAAAGCAGGACATTTCTTACTGAAGTTCAGCTCTTTAAATGTTAGGTGTGTTGTCCAGGTGAGTAATCACAACACCGTCTGTAGTTAATAGAAAGAAGGAGTGATTCACATGTTAGGTGGGAATGAGTTACTCTCCTGGAAATGCTGATCTCTCTGCTGGTGACAGAAGGAGCCCACACAACCCATGTAAACTACACATCCCAGCATTCAGACAGCTAACGTGAGGTGAGCTGGAGGCCTCCTGCCCGTGTACACTTGCTTACCCCTCAGGAAAGAAGGGGTAGAAGTGGGACAATGGAAGCAACAGGATTAACAGAAGAAGATGCCTGTTTTGGAAGCAAATGCAGACAGGCTATTTCTGCTCTACAGCTACTATGCTAGAAATACCTGTGCACTCTCACCCCTGGTAGCCTCTCTGTGTGCTCATATATTACATGATCAAAGCAATGCTCCCACATTTCAGGTGGAAAATTGTGAAGGCAATCAGCGCACGCTCAGCTTGGTGAATCGGACGTGTCCTGGATGCATCAGGCATCCAGCACACAGTTGATCTGGGTATGAACAGTGATGCTTTGTACAGGATTTCTGGGCATCAGGCAGCCTGGTTAGGCTTCTGTTCCAGCTGAGCTGCTGGACACAGAAAATCTCAGACAAAGGTCGCATTTCTTTTTCCACTCAAACAGTTTTGTAAAAGGCTGGCCGTATAATGCATTCAAATGTAGGACAAGATTTTGTAAAATAATTTAATATCCTTATATACTAAAGGACCTTTAATAATTTAGTCTTCAAGGGACCGGTTTCACTGACTGCAGAGCCCAGCATTAATCTGACCTTTTCTTACTCTTCATCCAATAACTCATCAACGGAGGCTATTCTTGCAGTGTTTAGTAGGTGTCTATTCTTATTTAAGTTGTCTTCCAGATCAAAGTTCTTCAGAAGAAATTTCCCATGTCAGTTGTGAGATATTAAAAACTAAAGTAAAATAAAACAAAAAAATCCAACTTTTAGAATGTAGATTTTCCAGCCAAGCTGGAAAATCAGCTCCACTTGTGTACATTTCCAAAATAGACCACTGCAGTGCCAATCATCTGAAGCAAGAGGGGGGAAAATGTCAGCAAAATTCTCTAGATGCAGAGAGTCATTGAATAGATTCATGGGCAGCCTACTGTAATGGCAAGTTTGCAGGGGCTATCAAAACTCTTTATACATCAAGCTAAAAAATTACAAAGAAGCTGAAAAGAATGATTTGTGCTCTGAGCCAGAGGATGGTCGAGACCACTCCACCAAAGGAAGGATGTAATCTTGTAAAAATATGTAGTTAACCCCACAGTCTTTGTCTTCTATAGAAAAGCCACAAATTACCATGGAGAGAAATTGATTGATCTGTAGGACTTTAATAATGTAAATCTTTTTCATTTAAATCTACATTGGGCCATTGGACCTGAGGACACTTCGAAGAGCAACAAAACTGCCAAGTAGACCTGCAATAAACCCAAATGGCCAAACTCAATTATGAATTGTCATGTGGAGACAACCCCATCCAAATGCATTCTAGCACCTGATGCACCCTAGCTGTGGTCTCAGTTTGCATAGCGAAGCATGGTGCTCTGCACAGAATAAAGGACACGCTGTGGGTAAGAGGGAGCTGCAGTCTGGGCATTGGTACTCTGGGGACAATGAGTCTATGTGCAAGCAGACAACAGGCGGCAATTACTGTATAAATCGTATGTGCGCACATGAGAAGATGAGACTAGACCTCTTGTCCTTCAGCTGATGGCGCACTCACGGGGAGCGGATCACTTACTGTGCTTTGTCTTTGCTATTAGGCAGCAATAGTCCTTTCTTCCTGTCCAGCTTAAGCTGAGAACTGATCTTCACTATGCACTGTCTGGATTTCTCTAGTGGCTGGAAACCTGTGGTTTTCTTTCCTTTCTCACAGTAGGAGGGCTAGCTCCTCAGCTATAACAACATGTTATGAAAATGATCTAAAACAGTTGTAGCTGTAACTCCCATTACTGGGAGCTTCTATTTGTCAAAATCTTGTAGCGCAAGTAAAATTGTACCTAAAGCTTCTAAATAGAAAACACAAGGGAATAATTCCCAGTGAAAGTTTCTGGGACTTCTGCTTCTTAGTCCTACCCTAAACTACAAACTCTGTAACGAATGCTCCGTGATACCATGAAGAAAACTCTGTTGGGCCACTTCCCGCTTACATCTATTTCCTTGTGAGCTGGTTCCCTTAGTCCCTCTGTTTTCCCACACAGGTGCACTGTTGCATCTCCTCTGGATGAGCTATCTTCCCTGTCCAATTGGCATGCCTCAGTCTGAACTTCAGCACAGCCTCCAGCAAATCATGATGGCCGTCGGGTTCTCCAGACTGTTTAGTCAGCTAAGAAGAACAGCATTTTAAGCGGTCATTTTTGACACACTGGTTGTAAATACAAGCACAGCTTCACAGAGAGGAGATACAAAGCTTCCATAAGTTATGACCTGCTTCACAGAAGTACACTAAAGAGGTTAAAGTGAATAACCCGATAAAAAGAAAAAAATGGTCCTGAGTTTTAAATGACTAAAGAGATTTTCAAAAAAGGGAGGAGGGAGTATTACTGAAGAAAGTGAGAAATTAAGGACAGCTTGTTCAGCAAACCTCCTCAGCCCTTTGGATTGACAGAATCAGGTATTTGGAAAGACCTGAAGGGCTCAAATTTACTGCTGACACCAAGCAAATTCAAAGACTAGCTGGAGCATCCTGGAAAGACGGTTTATCAATGACAGTGTTGCTGAAGGTACCAGACGAGGATCATGACAAATGCAGGACTTTTCATAAATAATTATTCCTTCCTCTGGGCTACTCACTTCACATCATCTACTGTTAGCTCCATGTGTGCACCTGACTGCTTCCATGGGTGCCAGGACAGCTGAGCACTTTAGTGATCACCTTGTTTGTACCCTCAAACTCTTCATGTCTGGATCTGCAGATTGGGGTATGGCAAGAGAAAGTGATGAGCCATTTGCGGAGTTCAGATCTCATTCTCAGTACACTAAACTCATGATAACAAATTGATGACAGCTGTTGTATAACAGCAGCTTTCAAGATTTCTGGATGTGTTTGTTTCTTACTAGGTAGGATCAAAATCAAATCAGTTCAGAATAATCAATAAAACAGGTGTAAGAGGAATTAAACAAACAAACAAAAAATGAGGGTGGGAATATGAAAAGACAATTTTTTTGAATGATGAAATACACATTTTCCTTTGGAAATGCAGTGATGATACCTAGGGAGAGCTGCTCATTTAGTTACCTTGTGTCCTCACTCTGCTCTTCTCACATGCTGCAGAACATATCAAAACCGTGAACAGAGGAGGCAATACACCTTTGTAATCCAAAGGCATCACAGCAGAGGTTCATCATGGCAGATGTAGTATATGGTGATAAAAAGGAATGTCTCTGACCAGCGCTGCTCACAAGACAAAGGGTAAGGTGGTACAAAAGACCAAAAGAGGGTGAGACTAGATCCCAGCCTGGCCCAGCCCACGTTAATCCAGGTTTTATGAACCTCAGGCTGTGCATTACTGATGCAGTCTTTGAAAGCAGCTTCAGATTTCGCCCTCCCTCACCTTGGTCCTTCCACTTGTTCCCGTCCTTGGTGACTCAGAGCAGTGAAATGGCCAAGCTTATGAAAAAAATAATGAACAACAAATGCCTTTTGGCAGGGTTTTTCTATTTTGGTGTCAGACTGGTCCTTTGACCGTCAAACCACCACTCAGAACTGCCACCCCTTGATCAGATCACACACTGCCTGTGATTTCATATGAAAGGACATATATCCTTGCTGTAACTCTCCTGAAGCTATGAACTTGCCTTGGAAGGGCCTTCGGCTCAGTGTTCATCAATTCAGAACTGGCAGGATTAATATGAAACCACTGGATTATTTCTCCACTTAGGATCGTGCCTAGACTTAAGTAAATGATTGCAGGTTTTGCTTGTCAGATTTTGTACTTGCAGCCCCACGTAATCTAAAATAATCAGGAGGAATGAACTCAGATGAGCCCATCTTACTTCACAAATCAATGCCACTCAGAAGTGAAAGAGGGACAGGAGACTGGAGTCAGGTTTGTGAGGTGTGCAATGTGCCTGTTCCTCTGCCAGGAGTTTGATAGCCAACTTGAGTTCCTTTCTGCCACACAGGGGCTTGTTACCAAGGTAGTGTCACTCTGGAATCATCTCATAGATGAACAAAGCTTTTGCTGATTGATGTCTGATTTGCGCTGTGTTTATCAGAACTGAAACAGTAATAAAATTGCTTTTATTTGCACCAGGAGGGACTTGGGATGTAAACTGTTTCATGGTTTCAAGGAACCTTTTTTCATTCTTCCCAGTAATTATGCCCAGGAGGCTGAAAAGCATTTGAATTGCATAAGACATATGCCATTGTACATGACAATTCATATTTTATAAAGCATTTCATAACCCCTACAGGAAAATAATGCTCAGTCTATATTTGTTTAAGTAGGGGAGCTAGCTAAAAGATTCTAAAGGGAGTGAAATATGGAGCTTTGTGGTGAAATGTGGCAATGTGGAGAGAAAAGAGCCAGGATCTTTCTTCCCACTTCAAAATCTGGAGAGTTTCAGATTCAGAACTAGACCTGGAAAATTGGGTCCAATATGTGTGGTGTACAAGAGAGGAAATCCTGCCATGAGATGACAGGGACACTCAATCCAGCTCTAGTCTTCACATTTGTGAGCAGTTTCTAACCTCTCTGCATTCCCACAGGAGAGCTGTGTTTGCAGTTAAAGATTTGGTGCTGGAGCCAGGAGCTCTGTAACTTCTTGTATTTTCAGCAAGGTGGTTCTCTTGTGTGCCTTTGCTTTGGTTTTTGTTTTGTGGAGATTATGGTATCTTGATAGGTCAGAGAGGTGAGGTTTACCTGGTTGCTTTTCACAGGTTACTCTGCTGTTTGGGCTGGACGGCTGGGAGAAATGAGTTCAGGCAGGAGCTCAGGTCTGCTGTAACATCACCATCTGTCTTCAGGGCCAAGTCCCTTTGAAGACCTTGGCTTAGCTGATGGGAAGACGCCTTCAGCCTGTCCCTTGGTAGTCAGACACAGCAGCACAGCACATCTTTCAGGACCAATGCCTTTGTAAGTACTTTGTTGTAAGCAGCCCTCCCTCTGGGAAGAAGATAATAGATAATGAACAGTAAAAAGCCACTCAAGGAAGGCACATTTGTGCCAGGCTGAGAAGCTAAATAGATTAGATCATTAGATGCTCTTCTGCACTGCCCCTTGCTCCTGGGACACCCTTTCTGTCCCACTTGCTGTTATCTGTTACATTAGATCACACAAACCATGGTGAGCTCCAGCCACATTCCTGACCAGTGTGTCAGCAAGGAGCAAAGAACTCCACAAAATAAGTAGCTGCTTTGGGTCAGATGTTTTTAAAGGTGTTTCTTTAGGGCTTTATTCTTTCTGATTCTGGCTTTTAGTCTTGTCCCACAGGAGAGTAGAAAAATAACCTTCAGATTCATAGGTCTTTCTCTTCCCTGCTCCCAGCATCATGTGTTTTCATCTTCCTTTCTGGGCTGACTGTGAAGAGTTCCAGTGTTAAGTATGCACAGTACTGTAGGAAAAGAAAGTGCTTTATTATTAGTTAGGTTGATATTGTACAATTAGAGTTGGAACAACCATTGTGGCAGGACAAATGACATAATTCCTACTGTCTGATCTATGCCCCATAATGAATCAGATCTTCTCCTTCCAGAAATCTACTATCTTTCAGAAATACTGAAGTAATGAAACTAATCAAAAGAAGATTGCCAAGGTTTACCGAATTCTCCCCTATTTCATAATGCAAAAGTCCTTGGAAATGCTACAGAGACTGTTAAGGTTAAATTTCCTTAGTACTAAAGTACACATCAAAGAACAGATGCTCAACACAGTGTCAAAAATGGTGAAAGTATGCTGTAAATCACTGCCTATAATTCACTTTTTTAACAAGATGCTGTGTATGCTCTGGGGAGAAGGAGCTATATATTGTATAATTTCTGACTGAGGAAGGAATCTTTATTAACATTTGTGATAGCACTTTGTACAAAGCTGAGATTTGATGGTGATCTAAATTAGGGAAAAATAAAAAAGAAGCTGTGAAAATGACTTGGGCTGTGAACTTTTGGGGGAAAGTATGTACTTTTATTACGTAATTGGACATGATCCCATTTTCAGAAGTATTAAGCTCCAAAAACGTGTAAAGTTGGTTTTTAACTCTCTAAGGCTGTGGCATAATCACAAAGACTAAGCAAGCATGATTTTAAAAGTTACATTAGTTAGAAGCTACCGCTCTTTGCCTGATTTCCAATAACTGGTAGTGCATTCCTAGTTCCTTGCAAACACAAAGTAAAACGGAGTCATATAATCCATCTGTATGGCTTCACTTTGTGGTCATGAGGAGTTAGAGCCATGTACACACAGCCAGTTAGTGTCTTTCTGTTGAGCGGTGGTGAAATCCAGAAGCAGAATGTAATTTGTTCAGATGCACTTACTTCTAAAATAGGGATTCAACCCGTTTTGCAACTTTTTGGGGCATTAAAGAAACATGTAACAGGACTATGGTCTTCAGAGGACTAATAAAATTAGATACTTAATCAGTGTCATCTGTGTGGTCAGCTCCTAAAAGATCTTTTGTAAATCTCATCTACTTCTAACAAAAACAAGGACAAATATGTTTGGTTCAGAGTTGGACAAGAAAGAAACACAATTAAAAAGGCATAGCCAGGAGGTTGTCAGGGCCAGTAGGAGGTATTGGGAAGGTCTAGATTTAGAAGCAGAGGGAACAATTAAAAAAAAAGACTTATCCTTATAAGTAGAGCTTGCTTAGAAGTTTCCTTTTTAATTCTTTTTTTTACTCTTCTGTTGAAAGATGAAGTGCTGTAGGTGGAGAATGAAGACACACCCCATTAAAATTATCCTGCTTATAAAAAACCAAATGCTGATGTTAAGCACTACCCACCCATTATAATTACCTTGCTTATAAAACCAAATGCTGATGTTAAGCATTAAAGCTCAAAGTGTCTGGCGCAAGAAGAGGTTATCAGTTGTGCTTGTTTAATTGTCCCAGAAATTCTAGTGGCAAAAGGGACTGATGCAATCAGATTTAGAGTTTAACTTGCACTCTAATCCAAATGAACCAGGTTTCAGCAGATGGATGACAATATGTGCAGGAGACAGGGAAGAATAAAGCAACTTGATAAAATGAAGATCAAATGTTGCAAAACCTATTTGAGTGAAACTTAACATCTGCCAGCAAAAACTGCCTAAGGAATCAAAGCACAGAATCGGACAGTTATGAGAATGCAGGACAAAAATCAGGCACTGGAGGTCATCAGATAAGTTCTTACAGGCAGGTTTGCAAAAGTTGCAGGACACCTCTGGTGTAGGCATGTACACTGAAATCGTAGTACTTGGAGCACTGTTGAGTCTGTGAAGATGAGAGAAAAGGTGCACAAGAGGCTGATTCTCACTAGTTTCACTGCAGTTTCGGTGGCAAGCACCTTAGTGGCCTAAAGCCCTCAGAAGGACAGACTGTATGCTTGTTGGCCCCAGGGCTGCCAGCCAGCCCATCAGCTTTGCCCTTCTCTCACCTTCAAAATTCAGAGGACATTAATCTTCTCCACCACTTCTCCTCCTGGCACCCTTTTGATAGCCAGGGTGGCCATCCTCTTTCCAAGCATTTTAGATCCCAACATGGAGATAGAGAAGTGTCTGAGGGCTACAGCCTCAACTGATAGACTACTCGGAGAATGAATAGGAACGGGTAACTCGAAGTTAATTAATGATGCCTGCAATTGATTGACACTCACTTTCTAAAATTTCTTTTGTTCTTGCTGTTGCCCAGCTGAGCTGTCTCAGTCACGTTGTGTTCTTAAGATTATTACTTGGACTGCAATTGAAACCGCTGAAGCTTGGGAAATCCTGCTTGCCAAGCGCTTTTTTATTTAAAGAAAAGAGAATAGAAAAAGAAGGACAAGAAAAGAAGAAGAAAAAAAACTTACAAGCTTAAGGGAAGCTTAAGTAAAAGAATGCAGAGAACAAAGGATAGTTGGAATTAGGAGGTGTATAGAAGTCTTTTTTATCAGGGTTATCAGGACTCCACTAAAGGTTTCACACATGCCTATGATTTTTTCAGGCAGACAGAATTCCTCACAGTTGCAGACCTCAGTTTGTGTCTTTTGTATTACTACTGTCCCAGCATAGCCTGACATTTTAGGAGCCATGGGTTTGTATCCTATCACAGTCTTCCTTCAGAGTTACCGCTTGATGCCATACTCATCTAGAACAGCTGTTCCTAAAGCAGCTTTCTTTGGAATTTCAGGCATTTGTATTTGAAAAATGATCCAAACCCTTCAGCTTAGTAACATCCTGACCTTGCTGAGGGCATTGCATTGTGTCTGACCACTCATTGAAGCTGCTTTTTGCTTCATTCCCGGTGTGTAAGTGGGGACAGCAATCCCTACTCAGCCTCTCTGGCATGCTTAGATTGCAAACTCCTTGGTGCAAGGATGTTGTTTGTGAATGCACGGCACCTCAGTGCACAGCACCTCTCACAGTGTGGACCTGAGCTGACGTGGGTCTTGGATATTCCAGTGTACAATAATTAACAGCATGTGACGGCCTGACTCTGCATAGGATCTGCTTCTCCTCAGATGAGTGACATGGCAGGGAGAGGGTATCACCATTACCACAATTGACTTTAACTCAGCTGTCCTCTTAATTGCCACTATTATTAGGAAAATCGACCCCTTCCCAGCTTCTTCTATTCCCTGCCAAAGGAGAAGATCAGTTTATGTTGCCTGCTGCTGTCCTGGTTGATTTGACAGAAGGTCTCAAAGGTGCAAGGTGTTTCTCAGACCCCCCTACTCTGCCCCAAGCGAGCTTACAGCTAAACAGCACTGCGGTATTTTACAAATTGTGTTTAGCTTTTAATGATTTGCTATAACATGCTTGATTAAAAACCTGCCTAAATTCCAAACCTAATGAACCTTAAACTTTCACATTAGATACATTAATTATGGTGGTCCCAATGGCATGCTAGCCCAAGAAAGTTATCCTGCCACATTAATATGAAAATGAAGGGTTGCTGTAAGAACTAAATTAAAAAAATAGACAAATAATAAGACTCTATTGTTAAAGCTGTTGTGCCTCTGAATTAAGTTACTATCTTTTGTTTTTTCTTTTTAATTAATCAGATGGCTGCAGTGGTAGCAACGTTCCCAAAGGCTTTGCTTAAAAAGCCAGGGGCTGATGGGAAGCAACAGAAATAACCGATGACTTTGCCATTGGTGCTTAGGTGCCATAGCAATGATGAACATGAGGTGGAAAGAGAGATAGATCAATTTGCTATTCATTAATATTACAGTGTGGTGTTATATTTTGATTCATGTCTTTTCGATTTATGAGGAAACACTAATCGGTGCTTACGATCAACATAATGCACAGAGATAAACTCATTGATAGGTGTTGTCAAAGCATACTGTAGGCTGACAGGTTCTTCAGCAGCAGAACACCTTGGAGTACTGTCATTCCTGGGTAAAGGTTGTCACTCCCAGGCCTCAGCCTTGCTCACTTGTGCCAATGGAATTATCTGGAGGATTGCCTATGAACCAGATTGCTGAAACAGTGCAAGATAACAAAAAAAGAAGTGTTCTTGTTCCCTCAGAACTTTCATTTTGAATTTCAACCAGATTGTTGCAATGATTGTTTACACTGCAGTCCCACTGCAGTCCCATAAACATTTGTATTGGCATAACTGAGAGAAACCAATAGGGTGAGATGTGGGGTAAGAAAAGCACATTTCAAAAATATTAGCAAGAAAAACCTTAAATATCCTCTTAGCTGCATTTCACACCTGCTGTTGCTGCAAAGTCTCCATCAAGGCAAATTCAGTCCTCACAGAATGAATCCCTGAGTGAATTAAGAGGTACTTAATGCAGATAGGAAGATTCACGTCCCTTCAACCCTGTACAACTACCTCTGTAGGCTCCTAGCTTTCCACTGATGTCTGTACGATCTGAGCAGAGGTGTCCCTCTCGGGCTTAAAGGAGATGGTTATCCTCACTTTGAACTCACAGCCACTTGCTCTCACCTGGAATGAGGCCAGGGCAGTCCTTTCTCACCAAACCTGACCTGGGCTGGTGGAGTTCACTGGTCACAGGGGAGACAGGTCCTCCTGGCCTCAAGGACATGCTGCTGAAAGTCAGCTAAGGAGGCCTTCTCCTTCCTCCTTCCACCACCACCATGTTATAGATGGTCAGGTGGTGTAAATAGAGCCTTGCCAATTTATGCTGCCTGAAAATCTGGTCCATGCTGCTTAAAGCACATGGACTTTCACATGCATACTTGTCTGTGCCTAACAAGTGATGGTAGGTGTTTAGAATCCCATTACGGGTTCATTACAGCACATTCCATATGAAATTGATAATGAATTCCACTGCAGCCAAGCAAAAGACTGTTAATTAGCTAATTATTGCCCAACATACATTCAAAAGGCTCACTCAGTTGCTTGAACTTTCACTTCATACTTCACGCATTTTCTGCATTGAAATTCGGCAGCATAATGGGACATACATTGATCTTGAGCTCTCCCTTTCATCGAGGCTGAACAGATGCCCAACTGCCAAGCTAATCTTCCAAAGACAAGAGGGCTGGTGCCTCACCCTTTGCTCTTAAGCCTCCTTCAGTCCTTGCCAACCTCTTTTCTCTTCCTGCTTCGCTACTGACAAGCAAGGAAATGAAATTTGCATTTGTTTTTCTCTTACTGTCTGTGGCTGCAGCCCTCTTTATTAAGTAGTTGAAATCACACACAATGGTGCTCCTCTTGACTTTTGCCTTCACTTCTCCAAGGCCCCATTCCTCAATAAGGTTGAATTCCTCCTCCTCTGAGATGAGCACATGCTGCTCATAGGCCAGATTGAGCTGATGTAAATTTGCATTGCCATCGGGGATAGAACAATTTCAAATTTACCCCATCTGAAAACCTAGCCTGACAAGAAGATGAAAGCATTCAGCATCATTCAGAAGCAAACTTGAACTTCTAGCATGTCAAATTCCTATGAGTTTTTCATTTATAGATGTTCCTCCAGGCCTGGGCCAGATATCTCCATTGGTATACATCTGCACAGCTTCACTGATGTTGATGGCACCACTGCAGTGCATGCAGCATTAGGTTTGGCCCCAGTGAGTATCATCTGTCACCACTCATGCCCTGTCTGAGGGCTCAGACTACATGGGCTATATCCTAAGCTTGGTGCCCATTGACTTTGGTAGGGCTGTATGGATCAGCACTGGTGTCCTCAGGGCTCGCAGTCATTGAGACTCCATTTCTGGGTTACTTTCTTTACTAGTGAGGTGTCCCTCGGTTCTGCCATTGATCTGCTGCCAGGGGCTTTTCACAAAACTTCAGTAGTACTCAGGATCATATATAGTGAAACCTCGAACTGAAAGTTTGAAGTTTCAATATGCCAGAGATCTTGCTTTGTCAAAAACTGGCCTGGTCCAAATGCACGAAAGATCATGAAGTCACAGTGATGCTGTTGAGTTTTCATCTGAAATATTTGCTGTTCTCTAATTCCTG